>NW_028277177.1:3607500-3907500 GCF_051122295.1 Plectrocnemia conspersa | reverse complement strand
ATAAGTTACTACTAAATGGCCTATAACGTATAGCCTTAAAAACTAGAAATGAAGCGCTTATCAATTTAAAAGCCGATCAAATTAAAGAGATAATGCCAGTTGCAGCACATTCATTTCATTAATAAGTAATTATAGTATTTTTTAAATATGTATTTAATATACTATATGTATATGTTACTCTATAATAATTTATTATATAGAAGTTTTATTTTATTATTTATTATTTAATAATCTAATCTAAATTTTGTTATTTGTTACAGGTGAGTTTCTTCTTTCATACACACTAAAAAAACATTTAGACTGCTCTGCAATACAAGTAAGAAATATTATTATAAATAAAACCTAACAACATAATCTAATTTCATCATTAAAATTTGCTTTACTACAATAAAAAAAATTTTTGTTCGTTAAAATAATTATCTTAAACAAGGGTGTTATTTTTTAAAGTATCCAAATCAATATCATTTTATTACAGTATCATGTAGAGTAGTCAGGAAATACGAAATTGTGTTTAAGAACCCTTTCTATGAACGAATTGGAACGTGTTTGAGCACCTTTTAAATATGCAAGCTTGAAATTAATTAACGAGAGAATTTTTAAAATATGCAGATGAGAGTTAATTAATTGGACGCTTGGGGCGAGTCATCGCATTTAACTGATAGTACCCCTCGTTGCTTTTGCATAAATAAAATAAAATTGCGTAAAAGGAAAATCTTTGTTTTCGTTAATATTCATAGACGATTTTCATTCATGAATATAATTCATTTTTAAATCAATTACTAAGAATATATTATTTACGTATTTTTAGGATCATTTTTACAAAAGTTTTAAACGGTTCACCAAAATCCTATTTATAACATTTACTATTAAAATTTGGCCGTTTAGATAAATTCTTAAAAATGCGTCATCTTTTATCGCTTTGCCGTTTTTTCCTGGTATGTGTAGCACATGTCGGCTGCCACAAAACTAACATATTACACTTTATCAAACAACAAATGCAGTTGTCCACTACATTGTGTTGTCAATTATCTAAATAAATATGTAAGATTAACATGCAGTGTTGTTGCAATACAGGATATTAGTTAAACATTATTAGCTAACTAATTTAATCATGTAGAGTAAAACATCATGTAGATTCACATACTCTTATTTTATTTAAAAAAGTAATAAAACTATTTTTGAACCCAGATCATTCAGATTTAATAAATTTGTGTGCGGAAGCCAAATATTTTTTTAATTGTCACACATCTACTACTCTAACATAAAAGCCGTTAGCACACAACATAATAGTTTTTACTCATTGTAAGTCATTTATATGGTGTTTAATATACAAAATAAAGATCGAAACTAAAAAGTGCCGATCCTGACCCCGCACTTGTTTTGGCCGTTAACTTATTTTCTTGGCCTTAACAATTAACTAAGTGGCTATTATTTATATATAATATAATAAATAATACATTTTTTTATAGTGTCAATTGTATGTGGTTAAACTCATGGATCCAGAAGTAATTGTTATTAAAATGATATGATAAATTTACGACTTGTTTATTGAATATTATGTTAACCTTTATAAAACACACCTGTATTTATTACGTAATATATACACAGTGTATATTATTTACTGTAGCGAAAAGCTATTGCCCACTCTCTCTACGAATAATACGTAACGTGTGTCGATATATTCTGTATAACTATTTAGTCGATTAGCCAAATCTCTAGCGTCCGATCCCACGGTGTCAACCCTTCCACAGGCAATTAGTCCGGCATGAAGGTTGCAATAAATTGCCGTCGGGAGAAAATTTTCCGGAAACGACGATTGGAGAATTTTCTTCATTGGCGCGTTTAATTACAAACCTTACCGCAATTTGTTTTGAAACGATTATGCGAGTGAAAATTTTACATTATGCGGTTATCCTGTAATTAACCGGTAAGAGTTAATCTTTGAGTAATTAAGCTCTTTTACTTGAAAATATAATTATTAGGCGCTTTAAAAAAACATTTGATAATATTATTTGTAAACTTTAATGAACTCATCAATCAAACAAATGTATTCTTGATTAAATTGATCTAGAGAGAACTTAAAACGTAAGCGAGATAAAAACTTAACGGTTAAATGTCTCAAAGTTTGATACTGAAAAATGATAACGTCTATCTCAAATATACTCGGTCGAGTTAAATATTGACAATGGTAAAGTTGGAGAAGCGGCGTCGGCGAAAGCTAGGTTAATTAGCATATTTGATTAAAGTTTGACAGGCTAATTAATTAATATGCTGCGTTACGTAATTAAGTTACGACTCCAATATTTTTATCTTTTGTATAATCGTATTAAGTTTCATTTTAAATATATTTAACAATGAATTAAACAAAGTTTTAGAGAAAAACAATATATTAATACTAAAATATGATGAACCCAAGGCTTATGAGATTATAAGATGTGACAATGTGTTTTCATGTCCTTTTCATATAAACAGACCAGATAGGCCGAGCCTGTCAAAATATTTTCATTAGGATTTTATGTTTATTTATTTTTGTTAGATCGGTTAACAAGTATCGGGTTGTATAGGGCAGAGGTGGCTAAGCTTTTATCTCCCGCAGCTTTTATCAGCATTGCTGCTGAAATTATCGTTGGCTTTCAATCAGCAGCATCTCCCTCCTAAAATTACACATTTTCAATATTAAATCGGTTTGGATATCACTATGTTTAGTTAAATGCTTTTAGAAATATTTAATTGTCTAGTTTTATTAACAAAAAATATATTCACTTTTCTTGAATTATTATAAAAATAATGCTAAAGTTTTTTTTCAATTTTATTTTAATTTAATTTTATTTTAAGTAAATGAATTTATAGTTATCTGTGTTTGTGATAATTGTATTCTTTTGTAGAAAAGATTTATAATATAGCAATAAGCTTATTTAACTAAATTAAATGAAAACTCCATTTGTTTAAAAATATTTTTCAATTTCTCTTTATTTCTCACTTGCATGTTGAATTTTTGGGGATTTTTTAAATAATTTTTTTTTTGTTTATAAATGATATTTGTGAAAAAAAATTAGTCGTGTATATGTAAAGTTGTATAATCATATCTGCAAGGCTAGTTAAACACGTTAGTCACGCTGAACCAAGGTTGACGTGAAGAGGGAAGCGGCTGCTTTCTCGATCTCGTCTGTTGATGATCGGCGGTTCCTCTTGTTTCAAGTTCATATAAATTGTAAATAATCTGTTAGCTTGTTTTAAAAAAATAATCAACAATTGACGCACCGGTGAGTCACTGGCGTTAAGCCTAAATACTAAAATAATTTTGCTGGACTTGATCTGTAAATTGTAACATCGTGACACTTGGTGATACTGAAAGGTAATCGATTGTCGATCGAGCATATTCACAGCGACTCTAGGTTTTTTTATAAAAAGAGTGAATCAGAATTTGTGCAAATATTCTAATGCCTGCACTACACTCTCTAGAAACTGGCCAAGGTTGGCCAAGGACGGAGAATATAGTGGGTTACTTTGGTCGAGTTCAGTTCTGCCCGCTCTAAAATCTCTCGAAAGTTGTCCGAGGTTAAATGGGGGTAATTCAGTCGACTTGGCCAGCTTCGAGCGCTTCCGAACATTATCGGCAAAAGGACCGGAGTCAAAGAGACCGAAGTCGGAGCTGCTCTTTCGAACGCGAGCGGTGAGATACTTCCCCTTTCGCTCTCTCGCGTGTTAAGTGACGAGAGTGAGAGAGATAATGAAATGGTGTTTCGCAAACTGAGATAGAACGAGTAGCTCGGTTCAATTTCAGTATGCGCGTAGGCGTCCTATGGTTAACACGCATATCGATTAATTATATTTTTGATAGTATATTCTTTTAACAGATAACGTTATTATATTTTTTTCATATAAAATTAAATAATTAAAAATAATTAGTGGTACTTGATTTTGTTAAAACAAATCGTTTCAAATATCCTTATGTATTTTCCTAGATCGGTTTATATAAATATCACACCATAACGAATTCTTATTTAGAATCGATGGCGGCAAATTCTAGAATAGTCACAGATGTGGTGTTCGTATTCTGAAATATCATTTTTATGCCTTATGACATTTTGCAAAAGCCGACAAAGATTTTGCGTAAATTGAATATTTACGACCGAAAAGTTTTCACTGATATTGTATTGGTGAGTGCCCACACAAACTTTTATAATTATCAGTAGCGTCATTTTAATATTATGACAATTTAAGAATTGCGATTATTTGGCACATTCTTCGATCGCACGCAAATATGCCGGCTGTACGTGAGAGAAGCCGCCATATAAAATCTGCGACAGTGTGGTCGCTTACTCGAAGTCGTAGGTCTCGGCCGACTTCAGTTGTAACTTCGGTTCGAGAACTTCCAGAGAGTGTAGTGCAGGCATAAAACACTTCTTAAAGTTATTAACTGCCAATTTTATGGCTCGTTAATGAAAGAAAGAGCATAGGACCTAGATTGAATTCCTGTGGTACTCCAGAGTGAGTGAAATATAATACTAATCGGAGCGACGATTACCATAGCTCATATACTTAGGGCTAAACCATTATTGTTATCTAACAAAATAGCTTAACTTTCGAAGAATAAGCTCGCAGCAAATTTTATTCGAACGTTAGAGCAAAGAATAAAGATAATTCATATTTTTAGCTGACATTATACATGTCATAAATCACGTTACAAGGCACAAAAAAATTGGCACACGTTCGACACTTTTGATTAAATTCCATCGACCAAAATCTTCACATACTAAGCTAAACGAGCCTATAATTAATTATTTACACTAGTCACGTGAACGCAATAATTTTAACGTGTCTGTACAAGCACATAATACACAAATTACATTATTTGTGTGACGAATTTATCGTTATTATGCATTAGTGACCATTTTATGCTGATTCGATTTAACTCGCTAGAGCACCTATTTATTGAAAGTTGAAGCTTTTATAAATTTGAGCTCGTCTTTCGCTCAAAATGTATTGTATATAAAAATATATTTTAAGGAATATCAATGGAATAGTTTGCCTCGGGCGCATGAATGCTCTGAAAACAATTTTCCAAGAATATACATTTTGAAAGTAGGCAAAATCAATATCTAGTACAAAAATCAATCATTCGCAAATGTAATATAATACACCTGAAACGCTTAACTCAATTTTCCGGACGTGGTTAACGAGCCGATTTTATTTTCCCAATTGCGATTTTATGACGAATATTGTGCGCCGTTTCATTGAATTTGATAATGGCTTTAAATGTGAATACACATGTAGGCTCGTATTTTATGGCTGTGTATGGCTTATATAGCTTTATCCATAAAATACTATATTTGTGTGTGGTTTGACACGCGTGCCTGGATTCTAATCCGCTTAATAGCAAGACTTGATGAAATTAATCGACGCGTCTTTCGTGTCGGTCTGAATTTAACCGCTAAAAAATAAATTTACAACTTTACTCAAGCAAACTTTGTTAATTAATAAATTCAAAACAACAGGTAACAAGTTTTGAGAAAAGAAAATTTTGATTGCAAGTTCCATTCCAGATTTATAAGATTATTGTTTCAAAGTGGTTATAAATATGGTTAAAGTTAAACTAATAATTTCGTAATTGAATCGAGTGTCTCGAATTGCTTATATTAAGTATTCGAATAGTACGAAACTTATATCCAGTTGATTGATAAATCTATTATCTTAACACTTAAAGCGCCAGAATCCGATTAACACGCTTTTTGGGGACTCAGATCGTACAGCCTGACACGTGTCAACACGCTTTTATGAAACTCAATCTTTAACAGACTTTTAGGATAGGAATAGGAACAGGAATTTATTATATTTTAGATAGTCGTTATTATAATTAAAAAATAATTAGTGGTTCGAGATTTTGTTAAAAAAAAACCTTTTCCAATATCCTTATATATCATATTATCCTAAATCTGTTTGTATAAATGTCACACCATAACGAATTCTCATTTCGAATCAATGCTGACAAAATCTGGGATAGTCACACATGTAATGTTCGTATTCTGCTCGCACGGTAAGCTCTGGCGTCATGAAACATTCACACTATATCCTATAACTAACACAAATATTTTCAATGTTAATTCGATCTTGATCTAAGGACCTTTGTAATATCCATTTAACTCTCAAAGAAACGACTTCTTATTTCGCAATATGTCAAAAATCAAGGACGTCATTAGAGGGATGGGTAGGTGCGAGCATTCCCCTCCCCCCTTGAATTATACAGAAAAATGTATGTTATTTAATGAAATACTATAAATCTAAATGGAATCAGAATAATAAAAAACGACCATTGATTGGCAAACTTTTGCCCCCCCCCCTTGAAAAAAAATTAAATTGACATATCTAATTCTAAACCAGAAAATCTTGGACAATCGCTTGTATAAAATGTCGCAAATCTATCCCGAAAATGTTTTATAAAATATGTCACTTCAGTGAAATCGTATCGGAATATATTTTCACCGGTAAATATATATTTTTACCAATAAAAAATATTATATAATTGTTTCAACTTTTTCATATGCAGTATATACATTTATGATGTATAAATTTTACAGTGAATGTGTATATTTCAGTGAAATTATATTTTTTCTAGTGAAGTCTAAATACATTTTCACCCGAAATTTCCAAAATATAAACATAGCTTTAGAACTTTTATTATATCAAGTCCGAAATACAAACTAACCCAACTCATCTCTCAGTATAGACAGACATCGCATCTCACATATTGATCCATAGTTTCGATATTACACTATATTTGAAAAATATGATAGCTATTCTTATCAATATTACTACGGACTTCTGATATGAGAGTATTGGTCATAGTATATTCAAACAAAATTTTGGTCAATTGGAGAGCGCAAAAAAAATTATCACTTCACAGAAGTCAAAAATTCGCGTCAAAAACAATAAAATCGTGACGACGACGGAACGATTTTATTGCTTTTGACGTGAATTTTTGACTTCTGAAATGGGATAATTGTTTTTTGCGCTCTCTTATTGGTCAAAATTCGGTTTATATGTTCCTCATTTAATTTGTAATATTATTTTAAAAGTCGTAGTGTGAACGCTAGAATACCGAGCGTTCCCACTACGACGGTGACGACACAATTTTATTGCTTTTGACTTCTGTAAAGGGATAATTGTTTTTTGCGCCCTCCTATTGGGCAAAACTTGGTTTCAATATGCTGCGCTGCCGGTTTTTTGAGGGACTCTCGAAAATATAGTTAACTTTATAAATGTAACCTTTCCATCTTACTTAACATACTTTCCTAGTATTTATCATGTAGCTAAAAGATATTTTATTTTTATTTATACATAATTAATTTATTATAAATAATCTTGTTAATTTTTCAATACATATTTTTATTATTTTTTCTCTTAATTAATATTTATGTTTATTTTTTTATATTTCATGGATATAAAAATATTGAGTTTAAAGGCACATGTTTTTTGTATATTGTATATAAAGAGCGCGTTTAAATTTATGGCCCCCATTTAACTTTCCCAGCGTGAAAATATCGGAAATATTTCAATCCCTTAAATCTTTCGCTTTCAGTATTTTTCTACGCATCTCACGTGTTTTCATAAACATTCTGAACATACCACACATACTGTATAAATATCTAAGCCTACGTTCAAAATTGAACCATTCATGAAACTAAATTTGACCGCGTACAAAAATAGATTTTCCGGTAGTACTAGGGTACGATATCGTGAACAATCAAAGGCTTTTCTATCGTTCCGTAGTTTTGGCGATAGCCCAAGGGTCGGATGAGGTTGAACATTACGCCGGCGGTCGTTGAAAAAGCTACGTAGCTGCAGCATACCTAGATAAAATTAGAATAATAGTACTAAAATTTAAATATATAATATAAGTGATTTGAAGTTTAATTTTATTTTAAACATTTTTTTCGTTCACTTCCACATATAAATTTTGATAAAATAATAAAAAAATAATTTAATAAAACGGCTTTGTAGCATCTCAACATTTTTCGCTACCAGTCGGCACTGATTTCGTATACAATAACTAAACAAGCGTATACGTCCGTCCTACTTGGTTAATATCCGTTCGGTATTACCCCTCAGCGTCGGGGGGTTTATCCCTCCCATTATCAATATATTCAAGTTTTATCGTCGACGCGCGTAGGATGTTACAAATGCGTAGTTAACAGTCGGATTCAGAATACGTTAGTGAATTTTTAATGAAGGAGTGGGCGGTAAAATTCATTTAAATATATTATATTACTATCACATGTTGTGCTGTGCGTAGATAAGTGGTTACACCGTGCCGCGCTGTGAGTGTTGCCAGAAACGTGTAATTAGTGATATCGGCGGAGGGTATTAATTAGGGTTTGGCCGGGAATTAAGTTATGAAATAATTTCGCATTTACATGGGACGTTCATCCAGACATTTGGGGTTTTATAGGGATGTTGTAATAAATAATTATGAAGTTATTATACATCACATAATCATATCATATTATTTTAATTATTTATATAATTTTAATTATTTCATCTATATTATAAATAACCACGAATAAATTTAATTAAATGTGGCAAACAGATATTTGAAAATTCAACGCAATGTTACTAATATATTTTTTTTAAATTATTTAATTAATTTTGACCACAAAGTACATTGTATGTATTTTCTAACTTATTTTAGGAACCCTTTTTGTGAACTCTGGTTCAGAGGCGCTATCTGCAGTTTTGAACCATATGATCCATAGTAAAGCGAACAATGGATTTATAAAGCCTTTATTCTCACGACTCTTTGAACATATGCTTATTTTACTTTTAGGTAAATCTTGCTTTAATATTTAATTTTATTATATTTATTATTTATATAATATTAGTAATTTTATTTACAACATACAAATAATATTTTATTAATTATACATTTGAAAATATCATTTTAAATGTCTTTATAAATTTAATAATTTCACCCACACGGCAAATGGTCGCAAATCGAGTTGTTTCGATTAACCGTCAGCGTTGATGATGGCCGCCACCGTGCGATTTACGGCCAACTCCACAGTCAAGTTTTGTTGGTCGTTGGTGTTGCGGTCGCTCTCGCCATTCGATTGTTTTCCTTTCGCGAACTCGACCCCGCGACGTCGATCAATCGCCATTTCGTAAACGGGAACTCTGTGCCAACGTTCTGGATAAACTTTAACTCACTTTCTACGGAAACGAACGAAAACAACAAACTTTTCGAACTTTTGACGCGCGTCCCGCGGGACGTCAACGAGTTTTTTACGCGCGTGCAAATTTTTTACCATCGTTGGTGTTTTAAGTGAAAAAATGTTTTTATCATCATTATATTATTAATTGTGTGTATTTTATAAGATTTGTGCGTGTGTGTGTGTGTTGTGGGAAACAAAACGAGTTTATCCTTTTTTTACGAGAAGTCAAAGAACGGAGATTTCGACGCACGTGTAACGTTCGTTGTTGTATTTGTATCAAAACCGGAAGCTTCTTCTTTTTCTTTCGTACTACATGTTTTTATATTGTATTTATTATATAAAATAACTGATTTTTTTGTAATTAATATTGAGTTGATAACGTTCGCGGTTTTTGTACGTTATAATCGCGGTTTTAACGATGATAAAATAATTTGCTATGCAATTTTCAAAGTGGCGCGTTTAAAAGTATCCCAGCTTGAAGTTCCCCCATTATTAATGTTATAAATAGCAGATGGTTCGTTTTAAAGTAGTCCCGTTGTATGTCTCGAATTGACTTTGCAAAGCTCTCATTACGTTCGTATTAGAGGTATTTTATGTGTATAATGTATTTTACAGAATCATTTAGTTTCGTTGATTTTTATTATGGTGGCGCATTTAAATGCAGCCCATGATATTTAATCTAAATCGGGCAACTTCATACTGCTCGTATAATGCGTTATAAAAAAATCGTGGCTCATTTGAAAGGAACAAGATTTTACATTTAATATTATAATTATTAATACAATTTATATAAATAAAATATTAGGTTTGAAAAATAGATCAATCGATTGAAAACTATATGATTTTAAGCGTATTTAAATCAGTATTTTATAATAAAATTGGTCAATATAAATTTGAACGATTGACCATTCGTTCATTTAAAAGTAGCCAACTTAGATTATTGTGTGTTGATTTGTATTAAGAGGCGCATTTAAAACTATCCCAGTACATATACAATGATTCAAGCTATTTGATTATTAAAATGTGTAATATAAAATGGCATGTAGCACATTTTTATTTTTTTATAATTATTTTTACCATCGATAATATTTATATACTATTTGTAGAAAATCTAAGTTACTTTTCTGTTAGAATCATTTCTTTATTAAAAGTGACTCATTTATAAGCACTTTTTCAAAATTTAAATATTTTTTTACTATAATTGTTTAGTTAGTTATCTATATTTTTAAGGAAAATTAAATGTAAGTAATAATTATATAAATATGATATCAGTATTTTTTTAAGAAATGAACAGTATATTTATATTAAATAGTGATGCAATTAGAATATCTGAAGCACACATAATACGCGTTATTAAATCTTGTTATTTAATAAAAATATTATTACTAATGATGACATTATTTAATTCGTTATTTCCATGTTTCAATTTATTTATGGTTTCCATTTTAAAATATACTATCATAAGCAAATAAATTTACATTTAAATTTAGTATTTAAAATGGTTACAATTATTTTAGTGAAAAAGTCAGGATATATTACGTAGAATATTTTTACAAAATTTAAAAATACTGATTAATATTAACAGGAAATTTATTACAGGCAAATATTTAAAGGCTCGTATTTTTCGGGTCAGATTTTATATTAAATAGTTATAATTTAAATTATTTAGTTAAAAAATATTATTACTGATTATTCTTTATATTCGTTCTTACATAATTTATTTAATTACTTCATATTACAATTTATTTATTGTTTCCATTTTAAAATATAATATCATAGGCAAATAAATTTGAATGATCAGTATCTTGAAGTATTTAAATTAACGGTCAGAATTATTCATAATATGCTTAATATTATTTTAGTGAAACAGTCTTAATAAAAATATTTTTACAAAATTTAAAAATACCGACTGAAATGAACAGAAATTTATTTACTATAAGCAAATATTTAAATGCCTAGTATTCATATAAATTAACAAAATTGTGGTCATTTAAAATGGAAAAAGTGAAAAAAAAATTTTAATACCGATAGATTTAACAATATAATATAAATATTATTCAGAAAATAACTTACGATAATAAAAATACTTTATCCGATGTGACAACGATATCATCAACTACTTAAATTTTGATAAGATAAGTATATTTGATTGTAAAATTGAATATCTTAGCCAAATTCATAAATACAATGAAGCTCTATATAATATTTTATTTAAAAAATGATAATGTACTCAATTGACATATAACAGAAAGTTGATATTATATTATGTATGTATATCTAAAATCATTTTTTGATTGTTACAATGCTTTTTATATTGCATTTTATAATAAAATTTACAGTATCGAGCTGTTGGGTTATACAGAAAGTTTGTGCCATCAGTGCCTGAACATACTAATGATTCGAATAAAATAAAATTTCTTATGTCCGCTTTTATGCGAGCGAGTTGCGCGAGATTATGAGTGCATTTATGTATTTTGTATGATAGCGCGCAGCGGTCGGCTATTAAAAAATCATAAAAAGTCCAAAAAGTTTATCTATGAAATTTTTTCTTTATACAATAAATACTCGGATTCTGAGTTGGTCATAATTTTATGTATTAAACGGATAAGATAGTTGTTAAATTTTTGCCACAAAGATTAAATAACTTAATTAATATTTCAAATTACTTGCTATATCATTATTACAATATTTATTTATCTTCAACAACTATGAATTTTGCAGATTTTTTTAATATTGAAATTGAGTTATTAAATATAACTCAATTAATAATAACTCACTCAATTTTGATGGTCATTCTCTAAACTACACTCAGGAATAGAATTTGTAAACATATCAGCTTTAAATTATTTCCGCCAAAATTTCATAAACTGTTTCATGACTATTCACTGTTGAATATGATATTTGGCTAGTTGAAAAACCAATTTATGTTGTGTATATTATTTATTTTAATTTGCTCAAATCGTCGTTTGGCTTATGACCCAAATATGCTATACTAGCAATCGTTGTCCAACATACATACTAAAAGTAAGGCGAGTCAACGTACCCTTCGAACGTGCTCAAAAGCATACAACAACAGCAGTCTTGTCTTGTGAACCCCTCCAGCTTTATACATACAATACACGCTCGCACGTGTATCGCGATGTACATACCTGTGTATTGTAATTTAATTTGTAGTACGCGAGCGATCTCAATAGACAAAGCACAACCGGAGATCGCTCCACGGCAAGCTAGCTAACCCTGCATGGGTCGGCAAGGTGCGGCTCGTGAGCCGCTTACGGCTCTTAGTGATAGTTACGCGATGGCTTCTCAAAAATATTGAATGAGAAAATAAACGTATCATATGTTAGTTAAAACAAAACATATAACACAATCACGCATTTCATATATAACTAAAAATATAATATTTTTTAACCCTTAACATTACACATAAATAATATAAACCGGTGACGAATTGATAAAGTCGTGTATGATTGTTGCAATTTAATTTAAATTTATTAGGCTTTCAGTGAGAATAGTTGCTAGAAGAGTTGAGCACATTGTGAGTAACATCAATAGCCAATTTAATAGCAAAGCATGTGATTTTGAATGATTTTATTTGTCTTCATCCCGTTGCTCCTAAATGCAAAATCAAAACAATGTAGAATCTGTAGTTAAATCGATTATCCGATGGTTTTAAAAATATATGCAAAATGGGTTAAGGCTAATTTAGAATAAAATATGAGGCTTGTAAAAATACAAGGTGATCGAAGCCGCTAATTCTTCATTACATTTTGTGGGAAATATCTCAATCTATCATGTGTTATTGAACCAGTTTTGCCAGTGGTAAACTTTTCTGTCACTTTTTGATCAGACATCTTTATTTGCTCATACAGAATTTTAACGGCTCAGTCATGGTAATAGCTTATTATTATTTGCCTCAACAAAAAAACCTTCTTTAGCCACTGTTATTGAATACTGAATGGTTTTGAAAATTATTTTTTATTGCAAATATCATGGAACTTCTTTAACGAATTAAACTCAAAAATACAGTGCTCATATATTAAATTTACACTGCGGTATTATTTTAAGTTATTTCGATGAAAACTGGCGTTGATTGAGTCAACATCATTCATGTCAACATATTTTATGTATTTCCTATGGTATCAAAAAACTTAAAATAAATTAAATATCTATTCCCACAAAAATTTGCGGCGGATCTATTTTTTGAGCTGCAGTTTTAGCAGCGTTTTTTGAATCTTGATGCAAGTGCAGAGTCCATTTAGAATTTTAAAAATCCATTCCACGTGATTCATCTGCGGTGTTGACATGTTAATGCCAAATTCCATGAAAATAAACTAACAGAATTCCCTCAATGTGTATTTTAAGTGACAAATATGGTTAAATAAGATTTATATTTGTATTTGGCAGACATTTTCAAAAATAAAGTAGATAAAATCACAATTTTAAGTCAACATTTACAGATGATTTGCAATCTTTGAATCCTAGTTTGATAAAATGTTATCTTAAAAAAATGATGATAATAGATAAAATATGCAAATAAATGCTAAAATTGTGCATTTCAGAGAAAATTATTTTAGACAATTTTATAATGTACCGCCTTCACTGTTCCGTCATCGAAGTGGATACATTCCATTCCGGAATATAGAAAGCACCTCCCCCGGATAACTTGGCCCGCTGGATTACGCACAGTTACCTGAAAATATTTTTCACTGTATCTTTCATCACCTTTACGACAAATCTCATTCATACCATCTGATCTGTATAAATTCATTTTATTCTTATCATAGAGCGTCACTCTTGCTCAATCCAAAGCAGTCGATTGACGCATTTCTTTGGTCAATAATGTTTTTTTGGCAGGTATACGACCGCATACAACCTTTTTTCTATTATTATTTATTTATCAAATGTCTCTTAAATACTCACTAAAAATATCACATAATCACGTTCATAGTATCACTCGATCTTTACCAATGATATTTATTTCTACCCTTGACCTGAACAGTCTTTGAACTTATGATTGGTTATAAGAACGAAATACCCAAAAATCACACGCAGACCTCTCATTTAAATCAACCCGACTTGTACATATATATATTTGGCTCTCAAAACGATTCTGAATCGTCGTGATACTTATCTTTGCTCTTTTGTTTCAAAAGTTTGCCGACCTCTTATCTAATGAAACCACCTATACATTGTATATTAATGTGTGGCACCTACCTGCAGTTGGCATTCTTTCGAGTGTTCCCTAGAAAGTGAATTAGTGAAGGCAGCGAAGCGCAGAGACCCTTTGCGTACCTGTGCCTGGACAACCGTAATTTTGACATACAATTTTTATGGACAATTAGCGTGGGAATTGTGTGAATCTATAACGTATGCTTATAGTTTACGTTAGATTTTTTGACTTCTAATTTTGGATGGAGAATGTAGAAAATTATCAATCTTGAGCGAAGTTGAATAATTATTAGTTAGAATACAGCTTAACAAAAAAAAGAGTAGATTATTATAAGTTGCAGAATACAAAGTAGTTCATAGCAAATATAGATTTTGTTCTATACAATTTTTAGAGTTTGTCTTTCTCACTAAAAACTGCTGTGATTTTCTCAATCAATATTAAAATAATATAAGCATGATAGCTACTTATATATTTTTTTAGTATATACAACAAATACTGCGTTACTAATGAAAGTTCAAAAACTTTTACTAGGTCAAGTTGGGTTTGATTAATTTGTTTGGGTTAGAACATTTTGGCCTTAACAGGCGAGATGTTGCCCTGTAACTATTTTTTAAAACAAAATTTGCTGCTTAGGAACAGGATTTAACTACATAATTATATTTATTTTCATTTTTTAAAGCGGGCAAGACAATGTTTTACACGTGTCAAATGACAGTTTAGAGTAGCATATAATTTCACTAGCACCTGTCAGTGAAATTATACTTTCACTAGTATAAATTTATACATATCAGTATTTTTTAATTAAATCATTTCAATACTGTTTTTTTCTTTAATTTTATGATACTCATTATACATATATACTGTACATATTGATACATAATAAAAATGCCGTCTCGCTACACAAAATAATTGCTCAATTTCTCTACTAGTTGACTGATTTCGTGAGACATTCTCACCGAGAGAGATATCTCTTGTTGGTGTTGTTCTCTAGTTTCCAGGTCGGTCCATAGCGCATTGTGACGATTAATTCCTACCGCGCACTCCGACCTTTCGCGTTTGAAATTCTGCATGAGTTGAGATTTTGCTCTACTCAATCGATATATCATATGAGAAAGCATTGCAGAATATCGTGCATTCAGCTCTCCACTATTGCTGCATTTATATAATATAAATAAACGACCAGAGAACACTGTCTATATTTTTATTTTATTATTAAATAACATTTTAACTGGTTCATATTTAATTCAAAATTCAAGAATGCAAAAATCGGTCAAAGTTGATAACATACATGCTTTTACTGATGTTAATAACGATAATGGAAAATACAATTGTAATTAAATTCAATGAGTACGGTCTTCATGGTGTTTTTATCATACGCCGTGATCATTGCAAGAATATACTTGTCGAAACTTCAAAGAAATTGACAAAAATATTTCACCCAAAACGATTTAAAGTGCGTCAAACTTATTTAGTATCATTTATATACAAACATAAATTATCGTATGGATAATTAAAAATAAAAGCAAAAACATCGCACAGGATAAAAGATTGAGATATAATTATCTCCCTGCTTCGACTTTCGTGTTTGATTTTTAAAGTAAACCCTTGGCTTGCGACTGTCGCGTTTGCTCTTAATGGAGAAATATCTTTGTTCTTTGTTTGTATTATTCTTTCCGTTGTATTCGCTAAATCAGTCGCCTTTAGTGTATACTTTTGAAGTACGAAAGGATGAGTAAAATATTTTATAGGTGAAGAATAATTTTGCCTTTGATGTTATGATCAGGATTACAATGTATGTAGGTGTATGTAAATGTATATCTGTGGCCAATTTACCTGTTTTTGTAAAATGGTATAATTATACATGACCTTTAAAAATCATAGCGCAACTTATGTATGGTATTGTACAGCTATTTATCTAATCTATATTTTTTTTATCAAATTGCTATCATAAATGTAGAACATAATTTTAAATGTAAAACATTTGAACGACAGCCCTTCGACAATATGTCGATGCTTGAATTTTTTTCGTGACCCATGAATATATGTTTTCTTAATCGTCAAAGAAGTTAAAGCGAAATTCTTTGTGCTTATGCTTGTTAGAGGTCTAATTAAAGCACATATTTTGATAAAACAATGGTTTTATTTATGCATAATATTTTTTATGTGAAATATTTTAATTATATGAATTCACTGGACACGTCACGCGTCTTTATCAATATGTGTTGATTGTCCTGCAGTCGTTAAGAGACTGAGAGAGTACGCGATCTGTCATCGCGTCGCTTGGTACTCCATCTGGCGGCTATTGGAGCTGTCTCATATTCGCCCTCTGCTGTCGTCGCCTAAATCAGTTTAATTTTATTTCGATATTTTACTCGTTTTCTTTTTGAATTTATGTGAAATATTTTTTTTTTAATTTGCGACTTTCAAAAAGTGACTCTTGATAGTAGGGATCCATGGTTTACGCACCGCTATCCTAGAAAGTTGCGGCCAGGACAGTAGCACTCAAGAAAGTTTACTAATGAATAAAATATAAGTTTAGTATTTATTTAAGTAATGTATGTGTGGTATAGTAATTTTGGAATGTTCATCTCATTTAGTTAAATTTAAATTCCATGGCCATCGTGCTAGTGTATTTTACGGTAAATGAGTTAATTTTGTAACTATTTACTACTTACGTTATATACGTTTCCATTTGACCTATTTAGAATTAAACCACATCCATAAAATTGAAATATATTATGAAACATTGTTCTTGGAATTTTATAAGCAATAATAAGTTGTATAAGTTTTATTTCTCTTATCGGTAAATTTTATTGATAGCGTTTTAAAATAACGCGATTAATCATTTATAATTGACAATAATTCATTTAAGAATTCAATGGATTAAAATTCAATTAAAGGTACTTTTAATTATTCATACAATTCACCGTTCTCGTTCTCACAGTAAAAAGTAATCCGCCCGATTAAGCGTATTTTATAGAACTTTTCGATTTCTTTTTGCTTTTTAATCCGACCTATAATTGAGGATTTGCCCCTCAATCAACTCTTGAACTTTTCCAACCAGAGTATACGGTTTGAACCAAAATATGTGGGTCAACGGCATTTCAGCCTTATTCAGCTGATAGCACAGTTGAATTTTTCCGAGTGCAAGTTCTCAATCGAAATTTTCAAAATTTGTGAAAATATTCAGCTGGGAAGTTCTCGGAATATTTGATATGGTATAGGTGTTAGTGATTTTACGCCAGAGCGCTTCCGGAAAATTGCAAACGAAAGGATGTGAAAGGATTCGAAAGCGAACAGGAAGTATGTAGTCTAAAGCCGCCACCAGCGTGCCCAAGAGATTGCTTCGTACTAGTAATGCGCCGGGAAATGAGACAATTTCTTATGAAGTGATAGGACAATTAGTTTCTTCGTAGAAAAAGATGTTATTATAATATAGAGTTTCCGCTTAGTCTGATCAGAAAAAGGCACTCTCTTCTTTTTTTAATCTGGAGCTTGTCTTTGACTTCGAATATATATAAAGCTTATATTTTTTTCTTGTGTCACAGGTGATTACTTTAAGTAAATAATTTATTAGTATTATTAGTAAAGTCTAAAGAAACGTTTTCTAGTGTAATAATGTAAGGCTGCAATGGTCAAGAATTAGGGATGCAATTGCGACTTTCTAAGATAGTGATGCACAAATTCTAGATCTCTACTCCTTAGGATCTGAGTACAATTTTTGGATTTCGCAAAATTTAAAGAAATTTATTTGACAAAAAATAAGTAACTTATATTAAAAAAGAAAACTAGTAAAATAGCAAAATATAGGCGAACAGTAGATAAATAGCCGCTGGAGGGAGTGCTAAGCGACGCGTCGCAGATCGCGTACTCTCTCAGTCTTTTAGCGACTGCAGGGATGAGAATAGCGTGTAACGTGTCTATAACTTACGGCTTTCAATTTTATTCAAGTTGGTCACAGTAGTTCCAGTTTTTGCCTTCATTACTTGATATTATAATGTCACAAACATTCCTTTTAGCCAGGTCACTAAAACGCTGAATTTTAACTGAAACGTTTATATGTGGAAGTAAATTTATTGGTTTGAATAATTTTCAAAGAATACCTTAAAAAAATATATTAATAATGTAGGGCCATAATTAAATGCTACTACATATTATAATAAATCGTTTAAATATATTTTAAAATAGGTTGATATCCGCAAAACGGCCTCAATTTAATTAGTCTGTGAAGCTGATTCAATAATGCCACTTTAATTCAACCTTCTGATGCATATATTATGAAAATCTCACATTTCCAAAATATTAATGCGTTTGTCTTAATTTAACAGTTTTGTGCATTACGTTGATATTTAGACACAGATATGTGATGGATAAGCTCTGCGTGGAAACTCTCAAATTGTCCTAATGCTCGAGCTAACTCCGGGCGACTCAAAGGTGATGGCTGAGCTGGATCAAATAAAATGATTGAAGTATGAAAGCTGCTTTTTTCTGTGGGGTATAATCGATTTGGCACAAGCACAGGGCTTATCAAATCAAATCAAAAGTGTTAAGTGATGTCCTTGAGGTAGCGCTCTGACTTCCATTTGGCCTCTTCTTTGATTTTAGGCGTAGACGTATTGCGTCACGAATATTTGTGTAAACCCTGTAATGGTTTATAATGAATTTGGTAAGAAATTATTTAGATTGGAACGTTGACAACAAATAAGATTCATTATTTGCTTACGCTCTGTTTCTGCAGAATGGATTTCTGTCTAAAAAATACGCAATCCTTCATTATTTTTCATTTGAACACATGTCAAGCTGATCAAAAATATCCGTTTTAAAAGCGTTAATTGCGCTGCAAAGGATATTTTAGTGTCATATCGCAAGTCCAATATCTTGATTTTTTTCTGATTGTGAGCTTAAGCGTATTTGAATTGATGATATGTTCTTACATAGGGAAAGGAAACGTTCTTATATACATATTAAAGAATTTGAATAAGTTTATTTATATGATACAATAATTCTTATATTTTATGGAGTATATAGTTCGATTATGGAAGTCCTTTCGGGACATTGGACCTCGGCAAGGTCTTACGCAGATAGAAACTTGGTCGATGAATTATATACC
Organism: Plectrocnemia conspersa; assembly: GCF_051122295.1. NCBI lineage: Eukaryota > Metazoa > Arthropoda > Insecta > Trichoptera > Polycentropodidae > Plectrocnemia > Plectrocnemia conspersa. The sequence goes on along the minus strand of NW_028277177.1, from coordinate 3,888,008 downwards.
GTTAATTAATTCGCGGTAACGATTTTCAATGACCCGCCGCGGTGCACAATGGCCATATCCGGCAGAACCAAGGTTCCGAACGGAACCGAAACCAATCGATTGAAATGTGATCAACAATGGTCGCGGTATCTTAGTTAGGAGATGGGAGACCATATTAAGGCGAAGCATAAAGTATTATTCGAGCTTACTAAGAGCTAAAGCGTTATTGTATGAAAGGAATTCAACGTTTGTACCATTGAAAATCTCTTAAAATATCTGTTAACCTTCATACTTTCAAAGTGAACTAGATGTTGATAAATTGCATGGTTTTTATCTGATTCTGACTTTCATGGCTATTTAAAATGTATGAAAGTTTACCAATACACGTATTAGTATACTAACATAAAAATGAAAAAAAAAATATATGCATTAATGGTTAGGCACTTTTATTTCTGCACTCATTCACTCCAGTGCTGTAGCGTCAATTCAATTAGATTTAAAGGGCAAGTAATTTATTTTTTAGACTAAACCATAAGTCTTCTTGAATCAAGTATTAAGCCAAAACCTGACTTATTTGATTCAATTATATTATAAAGTCATGTACCTTAGAATTGTAGATTTTATTATGATCAAGAACTGTTTGTTCTCATCGTTTATTGTTGTTCATGCTGTATCACGCATCAGAAATTTATCAGCAATTTTCTTCTCTTTGAACCGCGTAAACAACTTTCATTTTTTATCATTTTGTAGCAGATACTTGTATTTTGGATGCATGCAAAGATAAACGCTGTATAGCTATGTATCGAAAGGTCTACCCTAAAAATATTGATGGTTATAATTTTTGATAAACGCCCCTAAAATACATCAACCATCTACACGCAATCCTCCATTGTTTGTAATTATTCAAATTGACCTAAATTAAACACAGCCTGTGCTGTGTCACCACCGAAAATCATGCTTGGTCTGGTCATAATCCAATAAAAGGGAGACATCTCTTCGGTCTCCCCTTTATCGGCGGCGACTTCCGTTTCTATTATTCATATTATAATATAATATATACACGCATATCTACTATAGCAGCTAAATGTTCACTTTTGAATTATGAATGAGTACATACCTATGTAATACTATATCACCTTTAGATAAATACGCTCGGCTTCTAAACGTAGCGTTAAATTATTTAAGCGCTTGTTAAACGCGAGGTACTTTCCATTTAAACACTCTCTCAAGTTCGTTATGGGTGTTGTGCATGCAGTATGTATAATAATCTATTTTCAGATTTATGGTAATTAATGCTTTAAATTATTTGAAATAGGTTTTCTCTGTTTAAAAAACTACCATGCCACATCGTGTCAAACGCCTTTTCAATATCTAGCAGAAGCATGCCCTGTGTTATTTTTACATAAAAATACTCATCTTAAGTTATGTGAAGTATGATACTAGTTACCACAAAGATTCAAATTGGATAGTAAGTATGCCTTGTTGAATCGCGATTGCGTTCCTTATTCTTACGTTGGGGTCAGAACGTCAGCGCTCGAGTATGTTCTACTTATGTAAGTCATACAGTTTGCAATACACATGGAACGGTGCACATTTATTTATATTTAAACTTGATCTTGACCATGATCTTTCTTTTTGCATTGCGTGCTAATCCCCGTCGGATTTTAAGAGAAAGGAGAAATGGAACATATTTTAATAAATATCAATATAGATAAAAATCAAGTCTTCGGTTTTTGTACATGTGACGATTTTATTATAAAAATATCAGCCGTGACATTGATAAGTACAACTACATGTATTTTGATAAGATAAGTTCATTTGACTGTAAACTTGAATATCTTAGCTAAATACATGCAATGCAAATGATTTTATCGTTTAATGTTTTATTTAAACAAAATATAATAATAATAAAAATATTTTCGATTGTTTGGATATTATATTCAATAATTTTTACGGCATCGAGATGTTGAATAATATGGAAAGATTGCGCCATCAACTACTATGTATGCTGCAATGCAGAAATGATCCAAAATAAATTCGATCAATCATGCGTGAATATCAGAGCTAGTGAATATGTTTTGAAATAAAAATATTTGCTATGACTGCTTTTTGCGAGTGAGTTGCACGAGTATTATAGTTTGTGTAATTACGCGCGAAACAGGCAGCTAATTAAAAAAAACATTAAATTTTGTTATTGTTGATTAAATAAATAAAAATAGTCTGACTCTGAATCGCCCATAATTCCAACGAAATTTAAGAATTTATATAAAAAAATTGGGATGAAATCAAAATCTTCTTATAATAAAAACGAGGAGCTTCATAATCAGACGTGTGATTTTCGGCTTTATTTAAAAAAATCGATCGATTGTGTTGAAGTAATAAAGTAAATTCTTGCACTAAATAATATTTATGACTATGATGAATGAAATTTCAACATTGCGGTACAAAAAATGTTCGTCCTTGTCTCCCGTTCTTAATCAATAAGCTTCCAAGATTTTTGTCTTCCGCATACAGTGTTTAAAAATATGTTTGTGTATTTAATTGATTTATATAATATTTTCGAAATATTTAAATACATATATGTACAATAATACAGAACAGACTGAAAATTAATTTGATAGAATAACTAACATTTTGTTAGTGATAGCGATTAATGGATTTCTATTCATATTTAAGGAGCCCTATTTCAAATATTGCCTATTATATACCAACTACATTTAGTAATACCTGCACTTCACTCTCCGAAAGTTGTCCTAGTGGAAGTTCGACCGAAGTCGGTCAAGGTCGCAGTTTTTCGAATAGCGTTCGCACAGCCGGGAATTTCATACGCGTGCACGCTTCTCAACCTCGCGTATTATAACTACGTGCGTGTTTTAAACACAAAAAAAATTAAAGCCAAATGGAGAAAAAGGAGATGGTGGATGATTGCAATGCACCGGAATAGATCAATGTTAGTAAATAAGACATTTTATGTTGAATCGAGGCTTCACTGTCACTAATAAATAATAAACAGGAAACGTTCAAGTGTGCAACTAATGAATAATTTCTATTATTTTTTAAGGAAAAGTATGGAAAGTCAATTTGCTGAATTGAGATTTTATATACAATATATAGCTTAGGTCTTTCTCTTTATGATACATGCAAAATTGACTGCGGATTTTTGCAGTTTTTAACACATTGCATACCTTAAAAATGTATTATTCTTAAAAATGGGACGGGGCTTAGTCGCGAAAGTTACGACCTAAAAATTTGTTCAGAATCACCAAATATACACATATTTAAAAAAAAACGATACCGGGTATGATAAAATGCTAGTCAAATACTTTTTCTTAATATAAAACAGCAAATTTGTGACATATACAATTTTTTTTTTTTACGCTACGCGGCTAAATTTTTTTATTACGCTACGCACGGCCGTTAAACACGGAATTCCTCTTCCTCGGGCCTACAATTAAAGAAATGTTAACGTCAAATTTAAAATACAGTTTTGTAATGATTGTAATTTTTTAATAATATGGTTACCGTGGTAAAATCAGTAAACGTCAAATTGTGGATCGCGTACTAATGAAATAAAATAAAAATTTGTTTGGAATGACTAAATATATACATATTTAAAAAAACGATACCGAGTATGGTAAAATGCTAGTCAAATACTTTTTCTTAATAAAAAACAGCAAATTTGTGACATATACAATTTTTTTTTTACGCTACGCGGCGAAATTCGCACGACCGTTCAACACGGAATTCCTATTCCTCGGGCCTACAATTAAAGAAATACTTTAAATAATTGTATTTTTTAGCACTTATAATATTATATATTTGACTAAGAGCACTTATGGAATCAACTAAAGTGGAGAAATAATTTTGGCCGTCCAGATCGGGCAAAAATACCAAACAGTGGCGCGATCGTGAAGACGCCCATATTAAAATTGAATCGTTCTATCTCAGTTTGCGATAAACCATCTCTATCTCTCTCTCTCGTCACGCGAGAGAGCGAAAGGGGAAGTATCTCGCCGCTCGCGCTCGAAGCGTCTTCGGGTATTAACTTCGGAAAGCGAGGGAATTTTTGGAGGCGACGAAGTCGGCCGCCTCGACCAAAATTACCCCGTTCGCGGTGACCTCGGAGAACTTGCGAGAGATTTTAGCGCGGGGACAACCGAGCTCGACCGAAGTAAGCCCGAATTTTCACATTATATTTCCCGTCCTTGGCCAACTGTCGCCTACTTTCGGAGAGTGAAGTGGAAGCATAAGGCTCATTGAATTCATAAAAAAATTGAGTAAAATGTTGAAGTTTCTGAAAATTTAAGTTTGCTATTAAAGACGATGAAAAGTTCATTTATATTTTAACTGCATGATCTTCTTTTTAATATAAACTTTTCATATTAGGACGAAAGACACATGGATAATATTACTTGAAAAACATATTCAACCAACTATGTTAAATTTAACGGTGTTTTAGTAATAGTGAAGTACACATACTACACAATGTTGCTGCTTGTTTTTAAAAGGTTTACGTTATTTATGCTTTTACATTTTTCTGTCACGTCTAGTTGAAGGGTAAATGAAGCAAGAACTCCGGAAACATGTCAAAATAACTCAAAGAAAAAGGTTAACGCGAACATAAAGAAAAACTGGGACAGGATTATTTTCCTTTCTGAAGCGCAACGCGAAAGGGGACCGTTTATAAACTGAATTAAAACACCCACATAGACTCCATTTGTTTCTCATGTCGATAATCCAATAGATTTGCAAATCACCATTAATCATGTTTTTTCTTTTCTTTCTTCTAAATCTCAATTGACAACCTTGCGGAATGGCAATGCAATGTTTGTTTTTTTCTACATTTAGTTGTCCTTCGTTCTCTCCGAGAATCATTAGAAGCGTTCGTTTGAGTTGAGTTTTTTTATTTGATTCTTTTCACACGGTCTACATTTTGATCGTTTGGAGAACGCACAAAAGAAAATTAAAAACACACATTATTCACAAAAGGCCTCAACATTGGGTTTAAGGCTCGAGGAAGTCAAAGTGTCTTTCAATGGATTTCTATTCACTTAAGCATGTACACGCTGTTATATAATCTAATAACTTTTTATCAACGGTTCTTATCGATTTATTTTTTGGATGTTGGCGACCAAGGCAACTTATTTTAAACATTGTATTAAATTGTATATGACCTTTTCTAAATTGTAAATTGGTTGACTTCATAATTAATAAATTTACAGTAAGGATAAAATATTATGTAACTTTACTTTCCCTTTGAGCAGCGAGTTAATTTTACGTATTTTTTCATAATTATTTCTGTTGTTATTATTTTATATTGCATTTATATTAAATTATAGAAAAAAATCACTGATTCTCAACGTTGTATTGCTTTAATTTATTTTACTACTTTTTGTATTAGTATGTTTTTATAATTTATTTGAACACTTATCTATTACTAAATTTCGTTAATTTATTTTACATATTATATATTATTCGGAATTTGTGTAATTTTTTAAATCAATACAGAGGTTTTCAATATTATTTTTATTAAATTATTATAAAATATTTTTTGCACGTTAATTTATTTCGTACACTTATTTTCTATATAAATCATTTACACTGAATAAAATTAAAAAATAATAATATTTAAACCCCCCCTATAGCGTAAAGATTGGGACTTCGTTATAGGGGGGACTTGGGACTCATTTAAAATTTGAGGTTAGGTTAAACTGTATTTTGTGAATTTAACGAAATCAGCAAATCAAATTTTTTCCCATATTTTTATGTTTTAAATGACCATGTAAACAAGAGCACTTATTGCGACACGCGCGCGAAGAATATCCTTGATTTTGCTAGTGCCAATTTGATTTCGCATCCTCCGTTCTTGGAATTTTGTATAAAGCCATCTCATGTAGGGAAAACATTGAGTATACCATAATTGCACGTGATTTATTTTACAAAGACCAGTAGTGATTTTTCTATAATGCATTTGTTATTTATGCTTTTCGTAAACTATACATTTATATTATACAAAGCCTATTTTGACTTTCAGTGAGCGTAATAAATATGAGGATCATTTATATTTAAAGGGTTTTGAGGAAATTATTTATTATTTTTTATTGTTATGCTTGCACTATACTCTCTGGAAGTTGTACGAACCGAAGTTCAACTGAATTCGGCCGAGGACACCGACTTCCGAGTAGCGGCCATACTGCCACAAATTTCAAGATGGCAGCCGTGAACGACGTCCGCACGGCGGCTGCTGTCACGTACAGCTGGCATATTTGCGCGCGCAATTTTTAAATTTAAATAATCGCAATTTTTAAATTGTCATATTATTAAAATTACGCTACTGATAATTATAAAAGTTTGTGAGGGCACTCACCAATACTATATCAGTGAAAAATTTTCGGTCGTAAATATTCAATTTACGCAAAATCTTGTCGGCTTTTGCAAAATGCCATAAGGCATAAAAATGACACTTCAGAATACGAATCTGTGACTATCCTAGAATTTGTCGCCGCCATCGATTCTAAACAAGAATTCATTATGGTATGACATTTACATAAACCAATCTAGGAAAATACATAGTGCTATTCTAAACGATTTTTTTTGAGCAAAATCAAGTACCACTAATCATTTTTAATTATTTAATTTTATATGAAAAAAAATATAATAACGATATCTGTTAGAAGAATATACTATCAAAATATAATTAATCCCTTTTGGTGCCCTAAAATATTCAAAGATATCAGTAAGAGTCTGTTGAAATCCCCGATAAGCATGTGGTATTGTAACTTGACCACGTGACCACGATGCGGCGCTCGACATGCGTGGTAACCATAGGATGCCTACGCGCATACTGAAATTGAACCGAGTTACTCGTTCTATTTCAGTTTGCGAAACACCATATCATTATCTCTCGCACTCTCGTCGCTTAACACGCGAGAGAGCGAAAGGGGAAGTATCTCCAAGCAGCTCCGACTTCGGATCCTTTGACTTCGGTCCGTTTGCCGACAATATTCGGAAGCGCTCGAAGGCGGCCAAGTCGACTGAATTACCCCCACTTTACTTCCCGTCCTTGGCCAACATTGGCCAACTTCCAGAGAGTGCAATGCAGGCATTAGACTTTCTCATAAATTATATTTTGCATTTAGCAAATCAAAAGTTCTTGAAATATTATATAGAGGCATCATATGTAGACAAAACAAAAGATATTCACAAAGATAATAAGTGAATTTTTATCGCTTGTGTGTGACTTTTGCAACATAATATATAATTTACCAAAATAAATACAGAAAAATGCTGATGTCAGTATCCAGCGGCAGATTCAAATTTTTAGAGCCTCGCGTTTGTTAGTCGTGTCGAATTAGCGAGTGAGTTTAATAGTGAATCGCGTTTGATTGGTGATGTGTTGTCACATTTTTTATTATGGTCATTTAAGAGAAAGGATAATTTTAAATGCGTTAGCGCTTAGCTCCACTTCAATCCATCCTTTGTGTAAGGTAAAGTTTCGAGGTGGCCGTCTAATAATTACAAAGGATATTTAAAAACAATGTTTATTCGATGCCATTGATGAGATTAAAATTTTTGTGGTAATAAGTCTGCGTGGCTATTGTGCAATTCTGGGTGCTCAGCCGATTTATAATATTCTGTTAGACAAACCAGATTTTTAATGTTTATTATTAAAAAACACAATAGTTATCGTTTCATATGTGTTGTTAATTACTTCGTTGTAAATCATTAAGATTTTTACAACAACAAAATAATTTGAAGCAAATAATTGTTATAAAACTCTACTTTTCATGTTGTTTTGAGCCAATGAGCTTTCCTTTTTCAACTATTTCAACTTATTCAATGAGCACATATTTACATCGTATTACATTTATTACACATGCGAAAATTTGCGTTTATCCAGTCGGAAATTATCGATGTTGTCAAGTAAATTTTATTATGTGGAACGTATGTTTTATGATTATGTATATAAAATTACACGCATCATAGGATTGATTTTGAAAATATTTACATTGTATCTATCGCTTTTTATTGAATTTGATACATTTATATAATAAACTAATTGTAGAGAGATGTTATTAAGAATAAAATAAGATATTTACGATAGTGTAAATCTTCATTGTCGGTCATGGGTAAATATTTTACAAATAAATCAAGTATAGATTTGAACAAGGCTTATTCGATGCGAGGCCATCAGTGTTTTTTCTAAACGTTTCTCAAATCATATGAAAATAAAATTTTTAATAGTTTTTTTGGTAATCGATTGTAATTACTGTATGTATCTATATAAGTCTATCTGTATTATCAATAAGAAAGAATAACATTTTAACTGCCGTTTACTATTTAAATATTTATGTATTACATAATACGAAATATATGTTTTTACCTCTAAAGCTAATACCATACATATCATTTAAAATAATCTGATCCTTTCTTAAATAATATTTTTAGATCAGCAATTCTCGTCGAATTAGCAAAAATCTATATATTAGATTTCGGCAATTACAGGGTTAAGATGGGATCAGTCAATATCAAATGTTTTTTGTAGCTGCTTTACTATTTTTTTAATATTATGCTACAATTAATAAACATTTTAATTGCTCAAAATTACAAATTGCTTTTGTATCCTCCGTTCTTAGAATATTTTATAACGGCATTAAATGTATAATGTATACAAGGAGTGATTTTGCGAAACCATAAATTACTTGTATTAACCGTATTGTACATGAATTTTGTTAAAATACCAGCAAATCCATTGAATTAATATTTAGCATTATTAAGCCATTAGTTAAATTATAATCAGGTTATTTTATATCTAGATTTTAATTTAGCTTAGGCGCTAATGAAAAGTTGCAACCCATGCTATGTATTATATAACAGTGCTATGAATATTTTGAGACATTGGCATTGATTTTTATAGATTGAGAAAACAATTTTTAATATTTGATCTATACCTCAATAATCTGATAGTTCAAGGACAAGGGTTAAAGCCAGGATTAAATAGTTATGAATTATTAATTCGTCTTCGTTGAAACGGAATAGGCGATAATTTAACGAATTCATTAGCGAAGTTTGTTCGAAGCAAAGTCAAGTGATACAGAACTGGACCTTTGCGGTTTTACTTTCCAAACAGCGAATTAACACATTCGTAGGGGTGTTAATTAATTTTATGGTAATTGTTAATAATTATCGTACAGCCACGAGAGAGGTGCGTTGCAATCATTTGAACCTTTTGGTGTAAAATTTATAATGTTGTATAATAAATTACTATACATACTTTCCCGTTAATGTATAAAAATATATAACATTTACTTATTAGTAGTTCGTAATTTTTAAACCGCAATCTTTTTATATAAATATAAATAATGCTAGATTTAAAAGTGTTTAGAATGAACTGCAAGGTTTATCGAGTTGTTTTTGAGTCGTCGTAGAAGTTGATCAGTACATTGTTATTGACAAGTTTTCATCGTAACTTAATCACTTTTTGTCACTTGACTTATTCTACGTATCCAACTGCGTGAGAGGTAAAAATCCAATTAGTTACAATTGGTTGCCAACCACTATTCTATATACCTTGAACGTGGGCGAAAGGTGATAACTGATAACAAATACCCTTATAATTCGCTCGAATGAAGAGTTTTCCTATATGCTCACATTTCTTATCAGATATCATATATATCTCACACGAACATATATATAAGAATAATTCAAGGAACGAAAGAATAGCTGTGTAATTTTTCTTCGTGACAAGCAGGCTTCGAAGATTGTCTTTTCGGAAAAATGGCCGTAGAAAAAGCGTCGATTTCCACATGAGATATCAAAAAATAAGATAACTCAACATCAATATGAAATTTAAAAAATATATATGTTGTATCTATCACATACGACGGAAATGAAACACCATCAAATTTAAGTGAAAACCCATCAGGTATTGATCATGTGTCTATTTTTATATTGTATATATTAGAGAAAGGAAACGCAGAAGAAAGGACGTTTTTTTAAATGAAAAATATTTTTCCAATAACAAATTTATTTTACAAAATAATCTCCATCGACAGATACAACCTTCTATCGTCGATCACGTAAGCTTTTGAACCCACGATTGTAAAAACTTATTGCGAATTAAAATATTTAAAAATAAATGTTTTAACTTCACTAACACTGTCGATTTTTTTACCATTTAAATTATGTTGTAGAAGCTTGAATAAATGGTACTCTAATGGTTCTATTTTACGAGCATATGGAAGGTGAGCAACAGTTTTCCATCCGAGAACATTAATTTTTTTCGCGTGATTCTCGCAGTATGAGGCAGGCGCGTCGCCTTGTTCTCGTCGCTTAGTGCGCTTGGAACCCATACGCCTTCTGAATATTTTTTAAACTTCTTTGAATGCTAGACCATGAATATCCTGTCTTATCTATTAACCCCCGAATCGACATCTCTGTATTGGCTTCAATTTCTGCAGTTATCGATTGTTTTTGGAGTACTACTTCTAGGCTTGTCTTCCAAACAAAAAAATCCAGATTTAAATCTTTTGTACCATTTTTTAAATTGACGAACCAGTATATACGCCACACATGTTTTTGGTTGCTGTGCTTGCTGATTTTTTTTGTGAAATTTACACAGCATACACGTTCGTAAAAACATCTTACTCGGAACGAAATCTTAGGGTATTTTGGTTGTTGTTATGATCGTAACGGTTGTTGTTATGATCGTAACGATTACCAGATGGTAATCCAAACACTACCAAAATAAAAACATGCGACCCGAACAACCATTAAGTCACAACTAACCGTCAAAGTTATTCAGTATAAAAACGTCTTTTGAGTACCTTTAATATAAATGTTACATCTGTTGGTTGATTTTAGTGTTGAGATTTGTTGTTCGAGCTGATTTTTCGTGTATTCCAAATGTATTTTTTCGATGGACATGTAGTGATTTTCTATTGTTGAGATGTGGCTTTAATACGATCAGGGAAAAGGGAGGAGATCAACTTCTACTCTTCTTTAATTCCCTGACCAGTCTGGTTTATTTTTATATGATCAATATATTTATTGTTCCCGTCTTAGTGTTAATCGATTCAGGCAAGATGTTCTATTGTATCCAGTAATTTTATGTCTTGTAAATCTTATTGTAACGCGATGATTTTGGTTATTCTAGAAATCCAATTATTTCTTGTTTTTAATGTACTGAAATTTTGAAAAATTCCTTAAAAATGAAATAATGGTATTGAAATATACGATTTTACATACATACAGCATAGCTAATAATAATTTAATATCTATTAAACATATTTAGAATATTAATTATATTCCTGTCATACGAAAAACGACGACGGTCTATAACATTATCGTATTTATTTAAGGTAACAGAAAAATACTACCACAAAGTTTTTGTTTTATTTTATTTTAGTTTACAGTTCTGTATTTCAGAAGTCTGGTTCTTTTGTCTTAAATATCGCTTTTATCCCGTATGTCCTCTAAATGATTTTAGCGCTTATTTATACATTTTAACTAACTCACATAGAGACAAACCAGATTCGGACTGATTTTTTATTATTAAATTTTCTGTTGTAACATGACAGGCGTAAGCCTTATGTGTTACAACGGGGTAAATCTGTATCAACTGAGTAAGTTATTATTAATACCTACAATTAAGTATAAATCACCAGACTGAAAGTCAGGGAATCGGAGACATTTTTATTTATAATTATAAATTAATTTGTGTAGTATAATTTATAACCAATAGATATTACTGCAACTGGGACCGTTTTTTTATAGTAGCGCATTTTTTTTATAAATAAAAATTCGACTGCCACTTCCGGAGCTCGAACCCGCAACCTCAGAGTTACTAGTCTGAGACGTTATGGACTACGCTATTACGTCCTTTGGAATAGCGTAGTATAGTATACTATCACGATAGACTAAAGCATAGATTCTCAAACAAACTTAATTGCTTCATCGCCCACTTTTCAACTTCAAAATTTCACTAAAATATTCATGTAGCTAGCGAAATTTTATAATTTAAAATACCAAGTTTGAAAATAAAATAACTTAGAATTAAATTATGAAATTATTTACTAAAATAAAGCAAAAAATGCATTTTTTTACAAAAGATTTTCACCAATATTATTGCCTAATAAAAAAATGCTAATAAATTTTTTCTAAAAAAATAATTATTTTTTGCTATTTATAAAATTAAAAATGCTATTTAATATTTGCTATTTATAAAAATAGTATTTGCAATTAATTAAAATCAAAATAAGTAGTAACTAACGGTTTAGATCTAACCTAAATGTACCTAAAAAAAATTTAAATGATCTTCAAATGTATTATATTCTATGCAAAATATATTTACTTCATTATAAATATAAAATGCCTAAAACATTTTCGTACACAATTCTTTTTTGAACAAAAATCTTTTTATCCACTTCTCAATCGCCCTCTATGCCATCATTGCCCACCGAAATTTGTTTATCCCCCACCGGTTGGCAATATTGTCTACTTTGAGAACGTATGGACTAAAGGTATAGTCGGTGACTAATACCTGATAGAATTAGGTTCGAATACCATATGAACCATGATGTTTTTCAATTTTTTCGTATCTGGGAGATCTGAATAAATGATTATTGTATAAGCATTATTTCGATTGATCAACACAGATTACATATTCCTAAATTTCTTAACTCATGGATGAATAATTAAAATAAAATTTAGCTAAGTCGTGCATAATTAAATTTACTGACTTATGTAATAATATTTATATAAAATAGATGTCACTAATTAACATACTGATTTCAATCAGCTGTTTCATTGCGAGGACCCTGTTGTAAAGTATTGGACTAACGCATGTTTTGTTACAGTGGAATATTTACAATTAATAATTTAATAAATAATATTTTTTTTAAATAAATTAAAAATAATAATCATTTAGTTACGGTTTTCTTCTCGGCGTTTCGCCTAAAATGTCATTCAGCATCCGCAGGAGAATATTTTTTTTTTATTTTAACACGAAATAATTGGTCCCTTATAAAAAACACGTCTATTCATAAGCATACAATATTTTATTTATATATTTTGTTCAAACGGCCTCAACTTGTGGCTTTTTTACTTCAGTTAATCAATCCTTAAATATACCTTGTTTACTTGAGAGATGAGACTTTTCCACGTCAATCGCTAAACTTTGCCCAATATTTATTAGGGTACGTTACGAAACGTCGACACTTTTTGTCCGATCCTTAATCTGGGTCGTATACGACCCCAAAACACGTAACCTCGGATTGGCACTCCTCGATTATTTATATATATAATACATCCATATAATATATGACCACTGGACCCAAATCGTTTATCTCACACGTACATACATTCCCATCATAACCCCAGACATAAATCCTTTGTTCTGAAATAAATCATACATAATCGTTGAACCGAATGTGAGAGGAAGAGAGACAAAAAGAAGTGTCTGAAATAATATTTTATTTCCCGTGTACCTGTGTAAGATTTACGAAAATCTAGTTTAATGAAATCTGAGCGGTGAAATTTTTAAACTTTGATCCGCAACTATGCTCCCTATCCCTAGGGAGTATCTTTTGATCCCCACGCAATAAAGTTTTGGATGGTGTGCCGGATTAAGGGGTCACGTTGCAGATAGTTTGGGAAATGAATGGGCAATCTCTCAGAGCTTGAGGACGTCTACGTTGGCACGTGGACCAAATTGGATTTATAATAACCACCATGTTTGTATAACATGCTCTATATTTACTCGTTGGATATGTGTAAATCATCTCATTTTAAGTGTGTAGTAATTTATGACATGCGTTAAAATTAGTACAACGAATGCATTGAGAGTATCATTTATTAGTTAAATATAGTTTTAGTTATATTGATTTTATTTTATTTGGATTTAATATAGTAACGCAAACGACATAATAGCGCATTTTCCGACACTAAAAGGCAGACGGTTGACGAAAGACCAACTCCCTAGGGAATCTAAATCACTTTATAGTGAGAGTCTGCAACGTATTAAATGCGTCTAAACAATTTTCAATCATCGGAATAGAGAATAAAATGATATTTATAAATGTCGGAAATGACGGAAGACGTCCTTCCGTCGCGTCGCCAATTCAGTAGTTCTTTGCCGCCGCTCTACCTCGTAGTTGCTACAGGGTTTATAACTATATCACTCCCCTACAAAATCAACTGAATATCAATCTCACTTATATTAAATTAAATTGCAACCCAATAGGGTGAAAAATGCCATCAAACGGCCCGTGAAACCCTGACTTTAACCCCTAATCAGGCGTATAACGATGCGAAAAGTCAAATGCGAGCACAGGGCCGCTGCGGATGTTCTCGATAACGATGAGGCACAAATTGCCCCATGACATATTTACAAAACGAGAATAAGAGTCATGCTTACTTGAGGTCGCAAGTTAAAATTGCTTTTTTTCCGGACGGCCCTTGGGATTTTCTGGTAAAAAGTTCCGCTTAAATTTTTTCACGCTCGCCCTCCGCTAATTCTGCGTAAGCGAAATGTTTAATAAGCTACGCAATACGCAAACGCGCATTTCGCACAGGACGAGTGTTCATTCTCGCATATAAATTTGGTAAATTAAAACAGGGACAACATAACGCGGCGAACATTTAGCTTTACCGGGAAATGAGTGAAATGCTATTAGCAAAGTGTACACAAAGTGACAGAGTGTATATAATTTTGCGTGAATATGCTCAAATAAGTACTCGGAAAAGTCATTATAAATCTAGCCCATTTAGTTAAATAACTAAAAGCAATAATGGCTATCAATACCAGGATGACCAGAGACTCATTAGCAATGTGTTTTTATCTATGAACACAATTTTATTTGGATTTGTCCAAGTCGATGCTGACTTATATTATAATCTTATCATCACTATTATCAATATAAAAGTCAAAATATACAAACCTATCGACATATTTATAATTAAGAACGTTTGTTTTGTCAAGCAGTTTATGACATCCAGAATTTGCCACGTGCTTTATTTATTTATGTAACCCAGTAAAATGCTATCAAGGTTGACTCCACGTAAAATAAATCGCATCCCCAATCCGTAAAGTAACGAATTGGCGCAGGATGTCTACATGATTCCAATGACCCAAAATGCTATGCTATATATAAAATATAATTGATATTTTTCCAGACTTTTGTATTTTTTCACAAAACAAAATAATAAAATTTTCAGATATTTTACTCACAAACTGCCATTTTACGGCGATCATCCAGCCAATCGTTGCACTCGCTTCTTAGAACAACAAAATATATGTACGCCTTTAGAAAGTGACATTTACTTGATGAACATATCAGAGGTCGAATTGTGGAACGGGAATATTGTCGCCTTTTGGTGCTTTTTGTCTTCCGGTGATATATTGTTTCCCGTAACCGTTTTGCAACAAATAAATATTCTTTCGATAATTTTTTTTTATCGTAACGAGGGAATTTGTGTAGTCTCTTCCTTTATACTATTGTCTAGTTTATCCTTATTGATGAATTATTCATTTTATACACGGTCATTATTTAAAATAAAATAAAAAATAACAATGTAAATTACTAATTTTATTTTGTAATATTGAAAAAAAATTTTGTCACCAATATATTATATTTATAGAAAAATTAGGGTTAACCTTTTACTGGAGAGTGAAGTTACCATAGTGTGAAATTTGTAGCACATTCTTTCGTGTGTATTTTTTTGTCACGTGTAATTTTTTCTTGTGTAATTCTTTCCATGTGTAATTTCTTCCTTGTGTATTTTTTGCTGTGTAATTTTATCACGTGTATTTTTTCCTGTGTAATTTCATCATGTAACGCTCTTAAGCGTAATTTGTTACGAGGTAAATGTATTTCGAATAAAACCAAAGCGTAGGCGCGATGGACAGCATTTTCAAATCAAAGTCATATAAAAGGCGAAATTTTTGTATATCATTAAATATCGTCTTGTCAGTGTCTTTTTATGTTATGTTATATATCTGTTTACATTTTATTTTATTCGGTAATCTGATTATAAGTACTTGAGTAGCACCGTTGTAAAACACTATCAAATCCGTTATCTATTATTCATCCTCTTGAAGTTTATTTTAATACAATACCATCGTTTGCAGGATACAATTTTGATTTGTTGTCAAAGCGTTGAGATGGATTTCAAACTCAGTTGAAATATTTTAATGCTTCAGAAATGCCGTTGAAAAGATTCAAAGCATCTTTGCTCTCTTAGCCAATTGGCTTACTTTCAGCGCCCTTTTTGTGAGACCCTACGGCTTCTAATCAGATTCAATCGCTCTTATCGCTTCGATTTTGATTATTTCAAAGAGCGCGTTTTAGTGACTTGTACGCGAGCGAACGTCAAAGGGCAAATTTAATTATGATGCGGGTTTCACATCGTCGAAAAAGGTCAGAGAGCGTTGAAAAACTCACTTTCGAGCTAAGGCGAAAGAGAGTAGAAAAAGAAAAGCTTTGGACTTATTTTTTAGTCTTTTTAAAAACTGTGCTTAATGTGATTAATCAGGAGAATCTTTGTTGTTCTTTGATTAGATTCTGCATGGATTAAACGAGTCGTTGCTAAAGGGCTTTTGAAGATAATTCCAACAGTTATAAATCTGGCCGGAAATATTTCGAGTGTTAACAATATACATTATTACAAATTATTAAAATAGGATAGAAACTAAAACGCATTACTAATTTTTTTTTTGACAATCTGGTATTTACGAACGTGTGTATCAATTTTGCCACATTGAGTATATATGACCTAATATTTTATACTGTATTCTTCATATATTTAATTTGTTATGCAACTAATCAGTTTCTTTTTTTTACGTTAAATGTAAAATATGTGTAGCATTAGAATTAAGATAACATAAAACCATGAATGAAGTACTGAAATATATATTTTCCACATCGAATCCATTATTGAACTATTTTTAGGTATTTACTTCTGTTTTTATATAAATAGTTTTATTACATATTCGCTTTTAGATCTACGGAGCGTGGAATTGATAACCATGTATCGATTATTCATCCTAAAAATAATTCCAATACTCCATGATGTATTTGTAAATATCATGTAACATTAAATAATAAGTAATTTTAATTGTATTTATAGTTGGAAAAGGTCAAAAATTAATATTGATTACAATAGTATTTATAAAGGCGATTAAATATTAAACGAGATACTCATTTCTAAATACATTTTCCTATACGAAATTTATTGTGGTAGTGATGACACATTTTTATAGCAATTTCTACATACATATGTTAAAACAGAGTATCCAGTTGAATAATTTTCCTTGTTCGAATATATAATTCAATACAGTATCACCCACGTAGTATTTCAAGTTTAGACATAATACCACTGAGTTAGTTTATTACTCTATAATCAAGTGTATCATGTAGGTGCTAAATACACACTGGTATGCACAACGTGTGTGGAGCTCATGCTAATTTGAAGCTCTTGATATAACGTTGGTAACATTCCTGATTATAGGGTGTTTATTTATTTTAGATTTAATTGATAAAAAACAATTAATATACAAACAGTTATTTTAATAACTAGCCATATATAAAATATAACTTTTATTATATAATAGTAAAGTATTTGGAGTTGAAAGTATGCTTTAACTGCTTACTTGGTCGATACTCAGTGTATGCTTGGTGTGAATTTTAAGTCAAAAGCTGAGTGATCATACTTAGTACGCAATGTGTCGATCTTATACATTTTTTTGAAATAGAGAAGGTACTCAAATCTTTCCTACTCTCGAGTATTTGACCAAAGCGACAATTTGAGGGGGGGAAACATATATGTTGTTTATTACGTTTCTCATAAGATTGCTTTTGCGTAATTACTATTTTTGAAAAAAAAAACAGCTGGATATTTGGCAACACTGTCATTGGTAAACTTGTAAATTGAGTACCTGCCAAATCACATTTCATTTAAATGTAGCTATAGTTACGAGCGTTGCCTGACGAATATAAGTCGCAAATACTATTCGCGATAGTCTCACACCCAACCGGGTGGTTCCGACAACAATATAATGTTTTTTTAAGATGCTTCGAAATCATCAGTATTATTAGATTTCCAAGTCCTTCGCCTTTTCTATTCTCTATCTCTATCTAATTTGCGTAACGGTCATTTTATTTATTTTTTATTACAAATCTGCGACTGAGGCAACATGTACATTTATCGAAGATCAGGGGGGGGTGTTGTAATAGGATGATACGCAATGCATGTGGTGCATCCTCATCCGGCCGTCACAAGCTGGGTGCCCGCCCATAAGGGTTGGACTCGTAGGGTCCTAGTACCGGCAGTGGTGCACGCAACGGAACAAGTAGTACACATCCCCTGCTCTTAAATATAGAGCCAAGAATGAAGTCCGGTTTTGTGGAACTAATTGCTCTGATCCATTCATCTTTTAGGAGACTGCTCTCAGATTCTTTTTCCTTTCAATACAAACTATGAAAGCTAGTTTCTTAAATTCAAGATAACTGAATTGTTCTGCTTCTTGAACTAGAAATAAAAATATAAAATCTTAGTCTACGATATACATGTAATTAGATTCATTACATTTAAAATAATTTTAATAAAATATCAGGTTAAAAAAATTGAGTATGCTGCACGGTAGAAAATATTTTTGATGCGTATAACCATCACACGTTTAAGCAAGAATCTTGATTCAAATCAAATTCTACCACCAGAGTTAAACTCCCATATAGCAAAACATTATCAAATTAATTAAGACATGATGAATACCATTACCTAGCTGGCGGCGCATTGCTTTAAATTTGGTTAGCTCGAGCTCAAAATACATAAAACCGCGCTGCCTTGGAATAGAAGACGCACAGCTATTTTTAGTGTTAATTGCGCGAAAATTATACGACAGCGTGTCTGAAAATGTAACGATGAATGCTGACAACGTAGGGCCCTGTGTCTGGCATCAAAGGGTGCAAAAAAGGGTTGAATAATTTTTCTTGCTGGCCCGCGACGACCCCGTAAAGGTTACTGTAACGGGTGATTTTTATTATAATTTTTGCCCTTTCTTTAATATACTCCTGTGAGACTTTTTAAAAAGTTGCCAATTAATGTCGGATAATCGATAATATATAAGTACAATGCGATAAAAAAAATGTACAAAAAAGCTTTACAAGTATATTTTTACTTATTCTTTTCATAAATGTATGGTACAGAAATAGCAACAAATTTTAATGTATATATTTATAATACTTTTTTGCATATCGAATTGGATCTATATCTATACGTTACGTATAATTTATGTACAGCCTACATATACTTGTAAATGTGTTGTTATAAAAATGGACGTTTAAAGAAGAAATTATAGAAGGAAAAAAATATTATAATTTATGATTTAAATGATTTATTAACAATAGGATTATAAATCAAGTCATGTGTTTTGTAAATACATGTGATATATCTCGTTTTGTTTAACTATTGTCTTTAGATTATGTATGATGTTAATTATAACTATACAATTTGTAGAGTTAACAGCATATAATATATATATAGATAATTCAGTATTGCTTATAAACACTTAATGTGTAAATGTATGCTACTCGGAAAATTGAGCAGTTATGCATTGTGCTTTTCAAAACTAATAATTAAAAATTTTTAAATAGTGGTTTTTTGACCAAAATATTTGTAGATCAAACAACTTTTAAAATATCAAACAAAAATGTTACATTGAGAACAAATATGCAGCACTAAATATAATGCTGCATATTTATTCCCAGTGTAAAAAACATTTTTGTTTGGCATTTGAAAACGACTTTTTATATAAATATCAAGTTTTATATGTAATAGCCGATTTTTAATGAGATATAAATATCAATCTAATTATTCAAAATGTGCTCCAATTACAGAAATGTTTTTTCCCAATGATTTAATAATGGATGAATCCCTTGTTTATAAAAATATTACTTTTTAAAGGTTGTGAAGTCGTTAAAGGCTTTCATAATATCACTCTGATTATTGAATTTCGTAATTCGAAGAGATAAGCCTAAATGTTTAAAAGGTGATAAACTGTAGGGTAAAGGTCAGGGGAATATGGGGGTTGGGGCAAAATTTCCAATCCTAATTCGTTTAATTTTGCAACAGTAATTAGTGAATTATGAGGTCTCGCATTATCATGGAGCAATATCGCTCCAAGTTTGTTTACCAACATCAAATGTTTTATAGTATATTTACTAGGCATCGTTTTAATTTCCGTACAATACAATTTTGCTGTACAGTCTTGGTTTAAGAAACGATCGATTAATAATTTACCCAGAATATAATCGTACTGTTGCCATATTTTTTTTGTCAGTCCTGATCTTTTCTGGTTATCGTATAAAATTCATTTCTCATCCAGCGACTCATTTCAACTTTTTTCAAGGGGGGGGGGGGCAAAAGTTAGCAAGTCAGTCAGTGATCGTTCTATTATATTTTGATTTAATTAAGATTAAAGAGGGAGAGGCATATGCCTCCCCTGCCCAAGTAAATAAAGTCTCTGTTTAGAATGAAAGTATTGGTCAAAGTGTATTCAAACCAAGGTTTGGTCCATTGGAATATGCAAAAACAATTATCACTTCTCAGAAGTCAAAAATCCACATCAAAAGCAATGAAATCGTGCCGTCGCCATCGCAGTGGAAGCGCTCGTTCATATTAACATTTTATAACAATATTACAATTTAAAATAAGTGTGAATCGAATAAAGGAAGCATAGCTAAAATGAATTTTGACCAATAGGAGAGCGCAAAAAACAATTATCCCTTTTCAGAAGTCAAAAATCCACGTCAAAAGGAATAAAATTGTGCCGGCGCCGTCGAAGTGGGAACGCTCGATAATCTGGCGTTCACACTACGACTTTTATAATAATATTACAAATTTAGCGAAGAACATATTAACCAAATTTTGCCCAAAAGGAGAGCGCAAAAAAAACAATTATCACAAAAGTCAAAAATCCACGTCAAAAGCTATAAATTACGCACGGGAATCATGCATTCTGCCGATTCCCATGCATAATTTATTCTTATCGGAGCGGGTTCTTGGATCACCCAAGGAAAGATAAAACCGCCGGCCGGTTTGAGTTATAGAAAATCGCAAATTGTTGATCATTCAAAAATTTTCGATCTTCCGAGAAATTTTGCTTATTTTTAAACATCTGGCACGAACTCCTTCAGAAAGATTTCTTATCTGTGTGTCTATTTTATTACTTAAGCAAAATTAAGGCGAATTCGAGTGTTAGAAATTTGTAAACAATTTTTTATCATTCCAAAAACCACCCATGAAGTATGCATGTTAGGCATGAACCTGCCTTTACTTATGCAGCGTTATAAAAAGGCAGTGGTTGTAAACCTTTTAAAAATCTGTGTACAAATTTAATTTTATTTAATAAAAAAATGCTTTATAAAATTACTAAAAGAAACTAGAATTCTCGATTTTACATTTTAAATTTTCGCTGCGCAGCTAATTTTCTTTAGCAAATTATTACGAATTTTTTACTTCACGACAAATTATCTTGAAAAAAATAGTGGCTTTTAAAGCAAAACCATAAAAAATTCTGCGCGGCTTTTTTTCTTTTTTCTTTTTATGTGTGACTATTTTTTATTTTTCTAACTTTAAAGTACACATTTTGTAAGGTCAAAATATCCAATGCAATTGATATTTTGACGACTCTGAAAAGGAAAAGAAAATACATGTCTGTTTGTTTGTATGTCACAAGAACTCTTCTCAAACGGTGAACAGTAGCGACGTGACATTTGTACATGTCATTCTGGTTACCATTTCTATGTATGTATTTTGCTATTTTCAACTAAAAATTTTCAGTTGAAAATTGAGCTGAACAGCGACGTGCTGATGATCGATTACGTGCTACTGCTATACGTAGAGTCTAACAATATTTTATAGCCAAGTATTGAAATAAACTTGTAATAAAATGAATAAAATTAACTTTAAAGAATAGCAATAAAAATAAGGTAGATAAATATTATACAATACATCTTGACTCCGTTAAGCGTTTATATTTTTGTAAAAATTCTGTAAAAATATCTAATAAAATATGAGATATACTTTTTGAACTCGCCGTAGTAATCAATACACATCGTGCTATCTGTAATTTAATAGGAAAAAAAATAAGAGGAACTTGAAAGGTTGCAAACCCATGTTTTCCAGCGTTTCCAAACTTATAGTTTTCTAGAATAATATCATCAGCATGAAGGGTTTTTATTGTTCTATTATTTTTTAGTTTACTGCGTCGTAGTAACTGTGAAATGTCTGTCAAAATTGACGTCGATACTTTTGGCTATAATTTGGCAGCCTCTTCAAACGTATACGTTTATTCCGGAGGTCAAGGTCTTCGTTAGCTTTGTATTGTATATGATATAGGGATAATTCCAGCGAGTGCGATTATTAATAGAGGAAACGGAACGGGCGTAAATCGCGGCCATTGCCTCGAAACAAGGCATGAAAAAAATCCAGGGATCGTTACGCGAAATCCCACATTTTACAGGAGCACATTCAGTAACTCTAGCTGCAAAACTTTGCCGCTGCCGCGCCTTTATTATTAACGTTCAGGCAATTTTCATTTGTTCCCCTCACGGTACCATTGGCGAGTAGAGCTTATGGTGCGGATCGGACCATGCGATTGACCCGGAAAGGCCATAGTCGGTTAGTTTCGGAAAATGGAAGAAAAGTTATCAGGCAATTTGCAAATGTGGTGCGACGCGTGACTTGGATGAAAAATGAGAGATATTAGGCTTTTCCGTGAGTTTTGAGAATTTCACGCGTGGACGTATGTATTATTTGTAGGAATATTTTAAGTTACACAAACACTTTGGATCAATATGGACTCGAGAATGTACATAGAAAAAAAGACGTGTCAATTTTGCAAAAAAAAAAATTATATTATCTATAAAAGTCCGGTCGTTTGTATTTATATTTCTATAGCTTTTCAATACGCGGTTTAATGTTGGTTGAAATAGCTGGAGTATTTACCGTACTTTAGTTTTAGTCTGATGTTGCAATGGTTAATTTATGTACAGTAATAATATCTCTGTACAATTTTCAATCTTGATATTGTACTATTCTGATTAAATTAAATAGTTCTAGAAAAGCTCACCGAACGGTAAATTTGTCAAATGGAAAATTCACCGATTCTGTAACTATTTGTTTATTAAAAACCACGAAACGTCAGTTAACGTATTTATTTTTTAGTTTGTCATTTTATCCGTCAAATACATAGTTTTTTTTTAATATTCCTATTATACTATTGATCCAATTTCAATGATATTTAAAATGGAACGATAAAGTAAGAATCTAAGGCGTTTTATGGCCAGCCGATTATTTTTTTTTATTATGCAACGTTTCAAATAAAATTAAGTTCTGTTCTTTTTGTTTTCTTTTAACATGCTTCTTATTTGTTCTTTTAAAATGTATTAATAAATATTTTAAATCTACTTATTATATTTTTCTAAATGTGATCCAATTCGAGTTTCATATGTTGGCAGCACTCTCAATCAGACAGTTGTCAATAATCACGCGTGTTCAAAATGTCAAATGCAGGACAGTCGTTTCAACTTTTTCCAGAGGGGACAAAAGTTTGAAAGTCAGTGATCGTTTTTAAATATTTCATAGATTCATAGTATTTTTCATTAAATGATATGCATTTTTCTGACCAAGTTCAAGTACAGTCCCTTATTAAAATCCACGTTAAAAGCAATAAAATCGTGCCGTCGCCGTCATAGTGGTTCATATTAAGACTTTTATAACAATATTACGATTTAAAATAATTGAGAATCGAATGAAGGAAGCATAGCTTAACCAAATTTTGACTAATAGGAGAACGCAAAAAGAATTATCCCTTTTCAGAAGTCAAAAATCCACGTCAAAAGCAAGAAAATCGTGCCGTCGCCTTCGCAGTAGGAACGCTCGTTACAGAGCGTTCCCACTGCGATTCCATTGCTTTTAACGTGGATTTTAATAAGGGACTGTACTTGAACTTGGTCAGAAAATTGCATATCATTTAATGAAAAGTTTTAAAATAATATTACAAATTAAATGAGGAACATATAAACCGAATTTTGACCAATAGGAGAGCGCAAAAAACAATTATCCCTTCTCAGAAGTCAAAAATCCACGTCAAAAGCAATAAAATCGTGCCGTCGCCTTCGCAGTAGGAACGCTCGTTACAGAGCGTTCCCACTGCGATGGCGACGGCACGATTTTATTGCTTTTGACGTGAATTTTTGACTTCTGAGAAGTGATAATTGTTTTTGCGCCCTCCTATTGACCAAAATTCGATTTGAATACATTTTACCAATACTCTAGAAATATCGGCAAGGATAGTTATCATATTTTTAAAACATAGTGTGATCTTGAAATTCAGACAAACTATGGAGCAATATGCGAGATGCATCGTTTGTACTTTTTCTTCCGCTTATATTGTGGACTTGACCTAATATATGACCTATAATTAAATTGGAACTTTCATTAGGTTAGGTTTGGGTTTGAACAGTGAATGGACGCTTCGCAACTGTTATATCTTAGAGTAGATTATATTTTCACTAGCGCTTATCAGTTGAATAATATTTTCGCTAGTAGAAATATATATCTACTGGTGAAAATGTATTTGGACTTCACTAGTGAAAATATAACTTTACCAAAAAATTCACATTCTCTGTAACATTTATACATCATATGTAAATGTATACATATGAAAAAGTTTAAATCATATAATTTTAGTAGCACCTGCCAGATAGATTATATTTTCATTGGTAAAAATGTATTCCAATATGATTTCACTGAAATGACATATTTTAAAAAATATTTTCGGAGTAGATTCAAGACTGTTTTTTTTTAGATTTTTTTTTGAGGGAAACACCGAGAATCAGGAATATTGCATTGCAGGGCATGCATTTAATTGCTTGAGGAGGGGCTCTGCTTCATTATCAGGTTCTTCTACCTGAACCCAAGTTGGCCACAAGTTTTTCAGTGCAGAGTTCAGGTTAATGGTTAGGCGGTTACAGTCAGACCTTCAAGACACTATTGACCTTGCATCGAATAAACATTGTTTGAGCTGGATCTTTTTATCACGGACGTATAGTCGTAGGGCTAAAAGTCCGTGGAACTATAGATTCCTGTGTCCCAGTCTTCGTTTCGCGACGCTTATCGGCTAAAAGCAGGAGACGAGAACGAAACATTTTTTTTGAGATTTCGTTCATCTACTTACATCTATTGTCGTAAATATAAACTTTAGTACGTCAATGAATGTGATTTTTTTATTAAACAATTCAATTACTTAAGCAACTTTAGATTGAACAAACTTTCCCGTTGAGACTTTGCTCTCTAATTTTACTATAAAAATTCGAATCTAGGTGATTTTTTATCATGGAAAATATCATAGAAAAATATTGTATTTGCGAAGTTGAAAAATGGCGTCATATACATGACATAATGTTCAATATAGTACAAAGTTATCATTTAGTTTTCATTTAAAAAGGAAATTCTATTCTTGGCCCACCGTAGATGTTCTTGAATATAAAGATAATATTGCTATTTACATTGTAAATTGTGTGAATTTAACCACACATGCCGACAGACCGCAATAAAATTAACCGCTATTCGAATATAGTTTTCCTGAGCTATCTATTAAAAATATAAAATTTCCTGTAAAATCTGACGTCAATATGCAAAATTCCTTTTGCTATCACATCACGTAATGTATTCAGTTACTTTTTGCAATCGGTGCCGACAGTATCTATATTTCGATTTATCTGTTTAAAAGGACTGTCGATTTTAATTGCAAGAATGTGCTATTGTAATTACGGAATCCGATTTTACGACGTCGGACGAGTGGAAATTAAATTTACGACGGAATCTGAGCAATGCAATGAAAATCGATTTGCCTTATCGAGCGGAAAAAACTCGGGCTGTGAATTTGTCGCTTAAATTTGGATTGTGAATTTGCTACATTGTAATGGTATTAAAAGTTAATACTGTGCTTCATTGGTGATATCTATATAATATTGTGTAATATTCACAATAATAAGTGCTATATATTTTTTAAGGCTCATGCGGCACCCACTTTTTATGCTTCAAATCAGTAGTGAACCACTGAATAAAATTAATATATTAGAAACGTTATATTTGTGTGTTAAAATAGTATTAAAATTACAAAATTGAGTTTCCTAAATTCCTGTATAAAACATGAAAAATTATTCCATTCAGCAGATTGCTAACTCCATATGTGAATTAAACTTGGTTTGAAACGTGAAATACGCGAGTATGTTTTGGAGCTTAGAAAGTAATATAAAGGCACTAGTGTAATGCCCATTTATATTTTATAGAATTGTTTCACTATAATAACTGTTTTAGCTGGACGGTTGAAAAAAGCGGCTGCTTTTTTTGGTGCGGAAGTCGGAAGCGAAGTGGTAGCTCTTGATAAATTTACAGAAGTGTCTAAAAGTTCTGTCTTATATATCCACGATAATTTGAGCAAAGTCCAACGTCTCTATCTGTCATGAATCATGATGATTTGGGGTGGAACCAGACTCTTTGTTATTGTATAATACATATATTATATAGCATAACTCCGTACCGGTAAATCTGAAATTAGCAATACGTGATTATTGGAAATCTTCTACTGCAACATATGAAAGTCTGTTTATTAAATATTAACCATTACTGTAGCTCACTAAATCAATAGATTATATTATGCACGAACTAATTATTTCTCCGCGAGATTAGGAAAATGTAATCAATGATATTCGACCGGAATTATAATTAGATAAAAATCACTAAGATCGGATCTCCCAAATACATAGAGAAATATAGAAAGATATACGAATTCAATTTTTACCACTGGTATATAATGCTTATAATCTGGGGAAGCTGTGTGTTGCATTCCATTGTGATTGGCGCTGATTTTTAAGCGCACTTTTACGACGAATATGTTTAGAGATGCTTTGAAACTGTTATTGGACACTGATTAATCGTCGTTTAAGTAGTTTGTTTATGTCGACAACAACAAAATGTTTATTTAGAATACTTTTATATAATACCTTCGCGATCATTTTCGTTGCAACTGTTATGGGTGGTCCCGACAACATTAAAAATAAAATATTTATATTCCTTTAAACAAACATACTATAATATGTTAAGCTTAAGTGTGTCATATAAAACTCAAAAGTCCCATTTCACATCACAAACCTCAGCATTTTATTTGCTTTTGTGCGTTACCCGTGTACGGTGTACACTTAATTAGGTTTATCGGTTTACATACTTAATTTATATGAGCTGTACAAAGTTTTTGAGTCATAAGTCTCACAGGGTCTCTTGTATATATTACTGGTCCAATAATTGTAGAGCTCTGGGGACCGCTCGGCTCTTAATAAGATTTGAATATTGAAGCTGGAGTACTAGTCCAGTTGAGAGGTAATCTTTGGCTGTCAAAATCCTATATTATACTCAAAATATCAAAAGGTTAAAAACTACTTATTAAGATTTTCTTTAACCAATCAGAGCTAATGTAAATGTAAATTAAATTTGCAAACAAATTTTATGTGGTTCTTAAAAATATTATAATAATAAATTTGCTGATGTCGAATATGACGTTAACTTTAAGCGAACTCCTTTTATAGTCGTCTTTTGCATGCATCTTTTAAGTTATAATTTGGTTCAATGTTTTAATGTAATTATTATTTAAATAGCTTTGTTGTTCGAATGTTTTTATTTTTGATATAATTTTTCATCGGCGTAATTTTTTTGTAGGTTTGTTATATCTCTGATTCTTTAGATATCTTCATTTCTTGATCTTTGGAAATGCACAACTTTCGGCAAGTTGTGCATTTCCATCTGTTCCACTGTTACTAACCTTCTGTCTTTCACAAAAACAGTGACAAAATCTTTTGATGCGGGTTTCAAGTAAACGGTTTTGAGAAGGCCTTCGACAATGTTTATCATGGATTATTATTAAAAAATTGTAGTACCCCAGTTGCTCGGATGATTTAACTCGGTTATTCGGGATCGTAATTTTTTTCAATAAAAAATCTTTATGGAATGATTATTATTAATATTATTTTATGCTGCTTTTCTAGCATTTTCAAATTATTAAACAGCGCATTTAAATTATGTTGTATTATATTATATAAATATAGAAAATCAGTAATTGTTTTTACAGGATTTACATATTTTTTAATCGTTCCCATGTAATAAAAAGCACAAATGAATAATTTATGGTTTTATATCAATTATCAGAATGAGTAGTAAATACCGAATTGTTGATCCTTCTTCAAATACAATAGTTGAGAAAACATATCGTTAAGTCAAATATAAACTAAATATAACAAAAAACATCTTGAAAATTGTAAATGTTACATCTATTTTAGTACTCTTTTCAATATATTTTATTAAGGAGAATTTTTTTTCAATGTATTTTATCAACTTTAAATTCGAAAAGCCGGAATTTTTTAATTATAAAACATGTTTTTAGATCGGAGAAAAAACATAAAACTCATTTGTATACATTTTATTTGTATAATACGTACATATATACCTGAGTACCGTTCTCATAGTATACATACCCCATGTGTTCAATTCGTCATTTCACTCAACAAATTGGACATTTTACAAACGGTTTCTTGTTTTATGGCAACGCTCGTTAAATTAAATCTTTCCTTATTCTGTATTATTCATACTCTAATCTCCATATATTCAAAAGAGCAACTTTTTCTCATATCGTACAGACAGTTTTTTTTATAACGCAGGGACGTAAAAATCTGCCTTTGAAAAAGAAAAGCGACAGAATTTAAATGATAAATTTATTTATACGTAGTCTTCATTTTGCACCCTTTCACACATACGTATATTTTAATTCGCTGTTCACATGTGAAATATAATACAACAGTTAACTTAACCATTGAATAGCCATTGTACTCTTACTTCAAAAATATAACGATAAAATTTTCTTTATGGTCAAATTGTATTATAATGATATAAAAACGCACGACTTTCACTAACGTGTCTGTATATTTTCACTTTGAACACACATCGTTTTTTAGTGTGTATCTTACACATATCTGTATCATTGTTGTTTTATTAAACAATTTTGGGAATCGGCGATAAACTCAGAACAATCAAAAGTTTTATTTTATATCTTTACATCCTCTTTAAATCATGCCGTTGAGAACTGAAACTCTTGCATGTGTAATCGACTTAACATTTTAATGCTGTTTTCCTTTTTCACGCTGATGATGTACGATACATGTTACACATTATGTTTGTGCCATCGTAAATAATTTATATGCTTCCTTCGTCTCCCTTGATATAGGGTTGCGAGGGAATCATTTTCGTGTTTTCCTGCTGATTGTTAAGATATTGGCTTATGTTATTATGTGTACTTCGCAGAAGCAATAAGCCATGAAAGTAAAACATGATAGAAAACCTCTCCGCTCCTAACTATTTTAATTCAAAAGACTTTTATTACATTTTTAAAGCCCTTAACCCATCGAATAAAATTATGTATTATACAAGCGTGCTTCTCAAGATTAAATTATGTATGCTTTTAATTTTGTTTTGAATCCTACATCACTAAGACGCAATCTAATATCTAGAATTTAAGCTGCATGTTTTTTGAGGTTGATTTATTTTAAATAAAATATAAAATTTGCATTTTATTATTGATTGAAATTAACTATTATACGAACTGTGTTTACAATGTATTTAAAACATCTTTCTTTCTAGATTATAGTTACAGGTTCTTAAAGTACATATAATATTATACAATTTTCGGTATAAAAATCGGTACAAAATTTGCTAATTAATTTTTATACTGAATTTCTTTTTAATCATAGTTTAATCATAGAGAATCTACTATTATTTTTTTTAACAAATATTCAACAATCTTTTACTTTGTCCAGCTTTTATTAACAACAATTTTATTAGTAATTAAAATAAACTATGATTAAAACTGAATATGTATTAAATACACATAGTATAAAAAAATTAATCTTTATCGAAAATTTGTTAAATGAAGCCATAAATAATCATAAATTATAAAAAAATACGTAAGCCAAAAAAATAATAATTACAGCATTGTATAAATAGCCATGATTTTTGTGTTAATAATTTATCTTTAAATTTAATAATTGGAAGTATGAACTGAAATTCATATGATTTCAATCATATTTTAATAATAAGTCGTGAAATACATTTTTTTATTCTTTGTTAAAGCAAAAGATTTGTAAATAAGAACTAACAAAAATCTACTATATTTAAAAATCATTTTCATTAAATAATATAATAGTATTTATAATGAATTAAATTTATTTAAAGCAGTATTCTAGTTTCTAGTAATACTATTTTTTTATGTAAAAAAAATATTTTTTTCAATTAATTCATTATGCTCAATATTAATTTTGTTTTTTATAGTAATATAAAGATTTTTTTTGATACAAGTATTCATTTTTTTTTATTTTTTTTTTTTTCTAGCTTGTCTACCTTTTTTTATCGACGATTTTATTAAAACCATCGCAGTTTAAATTTTTTTCACTAAAACGAATCTCTAATAACATAATTTGTTATCAACGATAAAAATTAGCATTGACTGTATTTACAGTTTTTATATATTACTAATAATTTTACTTTTTAATTTAATTTTTTGAGACTGCCAAAGCTTTTTTTAAGTAAATTAACAAAATTATAACATTTTTTCACTGTGAATTTTCATTTTTTTTTACCGCTCTGCTAGATTAACTTAAAGCAGAGTTTTTATTTGTAGAAAGTAACTAAGAAATTATCGGTATTAAAATCACTACAAAAGTGGTCTTTTATTTTTAATAAAAAAGATTTCATGATCTGACTTTTTTCTAATTCACTTTTTATGCCTTGTTTACTTTTTTGTTGCTTACAGTTTTATTAAATTCAAAGTTCAATGAATAAAAAAATTAGATATAACAAAAATAAACTACTCATAATGTGGATGTTTTTTTTTGTGTTAGTTAATTTAAAAAAAACACATTAAATGAAATATTAAAATAGCTATTTTTGAATATTAATCAAGATATTGAATATTTGTGTAAAATTTGTATTTTTTAAGTAATTTAAAAAAAATATGACAACAAAGTAATAATAGCAATAATTTCACTCATTAATTGAAAAATTTGTATCAATAATCTGGGCCTAAAACTAAAATTATACATACGTATGTATGTGTTTATCATAATAAATCATAAAAACTGTATTAAAAATATTTTTTGAGGAATTTGTTGTAACATAAAAGTTTTAAAAATTTGATTTTATAAAAAAAATATCGCTTTAAATTAACGTAATAATATTTATTTCATTAGAAAAAATTATTTAAATTTATTAAAAGCATAACTTTTTAGACTATAATATAATTAGAAATTGCTTATTATTTTATATAAATATGAACTTTAGTTATGTCAGTTATATAGAGAATCGAATAATGTAATTTTTATGCAAAGAATATTATATATTTTCATAATTGTACTTTTTTTTTTAACTTTTGATGTTTTTTTTTTATGAACATCGACTAGCACAAAAAATAAATAGTGGATTTTTAACTGCAATAATAAAAAAAATCGTACTGACAACATCACGTTTTTAATTTATAAATTCATAATGAAAATCCAGAGACCAAAACTTATAATTGAATAATTTATTTATTTACAATTATCAAATTATATTATATTCAAGCACTTTGTAAAAAAATGTTTTATAATAATTTACAAAAACTCAACTATTCTCAAAATCATATATTTTAAAACATCTTTGATTACGATATATTAAATTTATTTAAGGTTAAATTAAATAATCAATCATTAAATTGCTATTCAAAATATTTATAAAAAAATCGTTTTATAATAACAATATTTAAAAAAAAATCTAATAGCTGCAAAAAATAGTTTCAATCACGCTTTAAAAACGCATCAAAAATATCTAAAAATGAATCCAAAATCAACATGTTGCATATTTGTGGCAACATTTTTGTTGTTCATTTTTTTATTTAATAATCATAACTAATCTTTACAGTGAGAGGACGTGTTCTTTGAACAAAAATCTTAAAAACAATTTTTTAGTGATGTGAACTAATGCGTTTTTAAATGGAGATCCTCGTCGAAAAGCGACGCAACACCAACGCAAATACCGGAAGTGCTTTAAGAAGAACCAGATCTGTACGAGCTTCTTTGCGAATGATAGGCAATCGATGGAAGAATCAAAAGCCGAGCGAAGTTATGAGAATCAATCAGTCCTTCTCCGATCCAGAAGAGACTAAATCGCATGAACTGTACCGTCAGATCATAAGGAGCGATGAACTATACTCGGAATACGGCTGGAAGGATGCTTACAAAGACACTGACGACTTGATCTATTCAGAAATGGAGGTCAAAGAGCTCAAGCCTCCTGCTTGTTCAAGAAAGCAGGTGGCGCCTTCTAATGGCGATATGTTGATTAGAAGCTCCAGCGATAGACTCAACAAGCTGGATAGGAAGGAGAAGTTCACCGATATCTTCATTCGCGGATCGAAGTTAAAGGAGAGTGTCAAAGAAGATATCTTTCACATACCCACTTCCGTGCCGCCGAAAGCGGCAGCTCTCCTGCACATTCCAGTCATTCCGATCTCGGATGAGGATAATCAGAGTCAGTTCATGGTTAATGGATTACCGAGCAACTGCCAGAACAGCGGCGCTGAGTTGACTGGAATGGGACCTCCTTTGGGAACCA
Organism: Plectrocnemia conspersa; assembly: GCF_051122295.1. NCBI lineage: Eukaryota > Metazoa > Arthropoda > Insecta > Trichoptera > Polycentropodidae > Plectrocnemia > Plectrocnemia conspersa. The sequence continues at coordinate 3,855,275 of NW_028277177.1, read as the reverse complement.
AACGAGACAGTGTTGATCAAAGTCAGCTGTTACCCAGAGATAGGCGCTCAAGAAGAGGATCAGAAGGAGATCAAGGCACAGTTAACAAGCCCATGTTTTCGTTCTACAGTCCACCTAAGGAGAGAAAAAACGGCATGTGGATGTCTGAACAACAATTGAGTAAGTTGATGAATCATATTGTCGCACATAATAAATATATCTTATTTGTATTAGAATATAATATACGGTAGGGTCAGTAGTTGACACTTTTAGCTATAGACCAACTCTAGACTCTGAGTTTGGACAATTGTGAGCAGTACTTAGTGGAAGACGATTCTCTTAACATTACCTTATCTGCTTGCAATCTAGATTTTATCCATGATCTGTACTGTTACAGTTTTTTATCGCCAGTGATGAGTTGTTTCAGAAAAAATTACCCAATATTTTTTTGTAATACGCTCCTTGGCCATCTCAAGCTTTTGTCAATGTCTCAAACTTCATAGATACCTTATTAGAAGGAATAAGAACTAAATGTATACTTAGGTGTCAACTACCGGTGTTTATATTATAGTACCTTTTAGATCAAGTTTGATAGCTGAAGTTCATTAGAATTCGAGCCAGGGTCGTATATATCTTATTTGTATTTGCAAACAATCCTATGTCATGCTGGTATCTACTTTTCTAGCATCGAAAAAGTACTTAACAATGGACAATAAAGACTTTCCACGACGGGTCTTATTGTATTGTCAACCTCGGACACTGTCGTGTAACTTCCGACGTATTTTTGCGCTTTTCTCACGATTGTTCCTAGTAGGTGCGTTGAAGCAGTGTCGCCACTCTTGATGTGACAGTGAGAGTGACAACACACTCTAGTGAGTAATAAACAGTTCAAAAAGAAGAATGTTCATTGTGAGCGAGAGATGGCAGCCAGTGTACGGTTAGAGTTCCTCTCGATTAATAACAATTGCGCAATGCATTGTGCAGTTTTTTACTTCATTTGAATAGAAAGTAGCAGATGATGTTACGTCACTGTTTGTTTTAAAAAAAATCAATTACTCATTCTAATAAAAATTATAAAAAAGTTACATTGTTGTGTCAGATTTGTGAGAAAGTTTTTTCAACGCAAGTTAATTCTATGTTGTGTTTGAAGTATTGTATCATATTAGTTGCGAGGCAAGGTTATGTATCTTGTATCAAAATATCATGGTCAATGGATAGCATGTTTGCTTGTTTCGATCTAGAGGACATGCGATATTTTTATTTATGTCGTATAGTTAATAGTGTGAAAAAAAAACATACAACATAGTCTCTCAGTGGAATATTCTAATATATATATATATACGTATGTATAAAGAGAATTCAGTCTTTTCCGTTTCACATAACTTCTTTTCGAGCGTCTCTTGGGATGCAGCTGAAGGTCTCAATTCGTATCCTTCTTTATCTCGGACGTTTCAAATAAGCACGACGTTAGTTTTACATAACTGTTTAATATTAAGTTTATATAATTTGCATTACCAGAAACAGTTATTAAAAAGTGTAGTAATGTTTACCCTTTGAATTAAATTCTACTGTTTATTCAGAATGTAATGTCATATTTTAAATGTAAAGTTTGAGAACTTAATTGCAAATGCGTGCTCAAACATTAGTTTGAAACGAAATTGCTCTCCTTAAACAAACTGTTTCACATATTTTTAAAACATATACAAAATGTGTATTAAAATATGGAAATTAAAAATAAATATTCTACATGTAACATAACAAACTTGTAAAGTTTATTTTATTAAAAATAAATGTTAATACAGTATTTTATATGTGCCTTGTGATCGGTTGTTTGCCGGGAGGGATGCACCGGTACATGTAATGGCACAGGGCAAGGTTAGTGTAATGTTCCAGCGATTGTTAGCTTATTGACTTTTTGTTTTTAAAACATGAAAAAATTTTAAGAAACAAACACCAATAATAAGTTTTGCGAATATAACGAAAAATTGGTTGTTATAGTTATATGTATGTTTTATTGCTTGTTCTAAGTGTTTTTTTTTAAATATTATTTGTTTCAAAAATTAGTATTTTATTTATTCGATACAATAGTTTATTTGTTAATTTTTATTTTAGCTTTGTTTTTAATGAATTATGCGTGTATTTGTTTTAAAAACTGATAACGCGTGCTAAGGGCGTGAGGAACGCATGTAAGGCATGCTCTTATCTCACTCACTCTTAACATGCGAGCGAGCGGAAGGGAAAGTATATCACCATACGCACCTAGTACAAACATTTCCAAACAAGTTAGTGTCAAATAATCGCTCCTTCGTTTTTTTCGCACAAATCGTGGGTTTGATTTATCGTTCCTTCGTATTTTTCGCACAAGATTTAAGAAGGTATATTTTTTGTATGCTTCTGCAGAAAATGTCCAAATTTTTATTAATAATTATTACAGTAAATTAATATTTAAATATTTCATTTTTTAAAGACTTAGAGATTCATAAGATGTATTTAAAATGTTTTTTTATCGACCTGTTTTGATGAACTTATATACCGATATTTAATATATAATAAAAATAATTAAAAACGCCTCATAAATAGTCGACTACCCTTATTTAATTATGTACTGTAGTATAATTATGTTTCTAGATTCAGATATGTCAATGGTGAAAAATCGTTCCTTCGTATTTTTTGCACAAATTAAAAGAGTGATATATCGCTCCTTCGTACTTTTCGCACAAAATTTAAGAAGTGGTACATATTTTCCTGTATAAATAAAAAAAATCGTTAGTATTGCTAAAAATAGTAAATCTATTTTTATATTCCTGAAAACTAAAAAATTTAAATGGCTTGAAATTTCGGTTCATAAGTTGACAGTATTTAATAAAAAAATCTTATAAATAATTTACTACTCTTATTGAATTATTTTTTAAAACAAGTGTACTATTTATATATTTAGAGCTTACGTAACTATTGTTTTCGGCTTTTATTTTTATTTATTTTAATTTATTTTTTCGTTCTATCAGAAGTACCCGTAGGGGTCTCGCTGGATGCTGCGAGCCGGGTGGGACCCCCATCTCCGTCGACCGCCGGTTCCGTTCTCAAGATGACCAAGAAACAAAGCAAACAAGCACAGGCGCAACTGGACAAATTAGCCAAAATTAATATCCACCTCCACGGTGAGAGACACTTTAAAAACACTAACCAAATATACTAACAACTAAAATATTTTTCCTTCACACCGTTTGAGAATCCGCGCTACGGAGTAGCACCTCGTATCGTAAATTTCTAAAGCTCGTTATGGCTCTTTTAATTACAACGGCGGTAATAACAGGTCTACATTAACAAAATTGTTCCAAACGCAATAAGTCGCTCTGGGTCAGTTAAACTTTAACCCGGGTCACAAAACTATTGTATTTTTCCTTTTAGTAACCCGTGATTAAGGGTCTGTTGGGAAAACAAAATTATTAGGTTCGATATTCTAATTTGAGAATATTAACAAGAAATTAAGTTTAAAATGAAATTATATGTATATAAAAGCCTAACACTGTATGTATGTTCATATGTACAGTAGCGTGCAAAAAACGCATCATTTCTGGAATTCATTAGATTTTAAGATATATTCGTAATCCTTGTTCGGATCTTTGGGAACGTTTTTTCATTTAGGGGTATTGCTATATTGTTTTTTAGTAATTACCTAGCCAATTCACCGTCAATTTTTATAATGAAACTATTAATAAAAATTAGAATACCAAATCGTCTACATTTATATTTAACAAAAATCGATATTAATATGTATTACCAGGTGCGTACGTAATACATTCTCTTTCGCTCGCTCGCGTGTTAATTGACGAGAGTGAGTGAAAGATGAGGGCGTGCGTTACATGCGTTCCACACGCCTACTTCTCACTCGTCACTCAAGACGCGAGCGAGCGAGAGGGAATGTATCTCACTATACGCGCCTGGTGTATTCGTTAATTAGTTTATTGATTTCAGTTATAACTAGAGACTGAAAATACTGAATATATTTGCCCGTTTTTAACTATTCGTTATTCGAATATTAGTCTAACTCAAATCCGGCACGCTGCCTGTTTTATTCTAATAAACGTGCCTTTCAGGTGACGAATATGGTCAATTGAGATCATATGCTCGATTTATAGCATTTGACAGCACCTACGAGAAAAGACATTTTCAAAGATAAAGTACATACATTTAGGACAGCATTAACAGATGACAGTAGCAATAAATTTTGACGATAGAAAGTAACAAAATTTGAACCCCAGTTTGATGAAATGTTATCTTAAAAAAGCAAGGAATATTTTTTTAAATTAAAGTTTATTACTAGAGACGCGTATTTTGAGTAATTTATGATAGATGCGAAACCTCATATTAAATTAGAATATATTTGAATAGTTGTTAAAATCGAAAATTTTATAAAAAAATACATTTTTTTAATCTGGCCCCCGCTGAGACTAAATATTTCTAAACTTGCTCTTTACAAAAAAAAATGCCGATCCCTATTCTAACTATTCGTTCATTATTTGATTTTTTTATTACATACATATATGTATAGTCCATCCAAGATATTAACGCTCAACATCGTTGTGTTGGAAATAAGGGTGCGTGTACGCATGCATGCATACATATACAGTTTTCTGCGAATTTGTTTACACCGATAGGAGAACGTTACCAATACTAAATCAGGGCTGTTTTAAAGTAGGGTGACCATACGTTGGAAATTGAATTAAAAATTATAATGTGTTATATTTTTATTATAAATTATTGTCATGTTGTGTAATTTTGTAATCAATGAAACATTTTCTGTAATATTCTATTGGTATTTTAAAAAATATATTAAGCAGATATTCAACTTGGAGAGTGATTCCAAAACTGCTATCATATTTTTGAGTTAATTATGTATATAAATAAACAAAATAAGTAAGAAAGTGATATTTTACACTTTACTCAACAAATGAAATTTAAAAGTAAAAATTAATTGCACTTGTAATTTCACATGGTCACCCTATTATTTTTTCTCACCAGTACTGTGACGATGAGCGTTCATATCTTGGACGGACTGTATATTGCTACTTTTAAAATATGTCTACAAAAACAGACTGATAGTTTAATACAGGGTTTCCCAAACTTTTTCAGCGACGGAACACTTGGCAAATCCGAAAATTTTGCCGGAACACTTAGCTTATTTTGCTGTACCCAACTTCTAGGTACTAAAAACTTCGCCTTCTCTTGACGTCATAAATCTCAATTAAGTTTAACCGTCACTCGCCTTTCATTATGAAGTAGAATATGTTCAATTTTTTTAATTTACTACAAATTTTTGTGAAATATCTATTTTGGCTCCGCGGAACACTAGTGTTCCGCGGAACATAGTTTGGGAAACCATGGTTTAATAGATACAAAAAAAAATTTAGTTGCCGAAATTCCAGAAATTACTTATATTTTCAAGATAATATTATGCAGCTGTGGACTTTCCATTTAAATCAATACGAACAATGTTTTATTTTTAGTCTGTTTAAAATAATTTATTAATAATCTTTTTTTGATAATACCCACTTGTAGTTTGCTGCAACACATTGTTAATAATAAAGCCCATATTAACAGCAAATAAATGTGTTTTATCAGCAGAAAGAATAATTAAAACAAAAGTTCGTATTTATTTCATTTTTTACTGTGTTTTTCTACTCTTCACAACTAAACAATAATTTTATCGTTTACTATACGATATTCGAATAGTTGCAAGCAACGATTACTTAGAAACCACTTATAGCCAAACATCAGTTTAAAGACTTTCCTTAAAAAAATGTCTAAATGGATGTAATACGTCTGGTTAAATGTGAACATTACTACCCTTGTTGAATATCGAGTAATACTACAAATGTGATTACGTAATATTATTATTACATAAAACTGCCATGAATATTACCAGTGAGTATAGAGCAATAAACGAGGATTACTCTCATATATAGCTTAACCCTTTGCACTCCAAAGACATTTTCAAAAGTTTTTCAGCAACTCCAAGTCATTATCAGTGAATGTTTGAAGGGGGAAAAAATCAGATTTTAATATATATGTATATACATATATAAAACGGTGTTTAAATTTCGATAACTTCAATGTGTATATTGAACATTTATTTAATAAATTAATTTTTAAAATTAAGTGTGATACTTTTTTAAAGCAATCTTTTTAAAAAAAACTAGATATTTTTTCACAAGTTTTGCAATCGTTTTTATCTTCCTATGTGACTTTGGGGTTCTGGTTCGCAAATTATGATTATGATTTTTTAAATATTTATTCTAAATAAAATACCCAGAATATTTAAAAAGAAATATTTTACCAAAAAATGCAACGTGGAACAAAAAGCCCGTAACCAAAAAACTTCCATATTCGGAACATAAATAATTCCTATATTTATGATTACTCTAAGAAATGTCATTTTATGCTATATCTTATTGTTCTGAAGCTTCATCTAAAATATTCATATAATAGTCATCAACTTCGCTACATTCAAATTCATTTTTGATAGATTTAAACATCCTTCTGGACGCTGAAATGAAAAATGTCATAAAGCATAATGATCTGGGGGTGTCTATTATATTCCGGAATGGAAGGTGTCCACTTCATCTACAGAACAGTGTAAGCAGTGGATTATAAAACTGTCCTAGATTTTGGAAAAATCATATTTTGAAGATTTGTGAATATTAATTAAATGTAAAGGTCAAAAAGCTCGGTATGTATCGTGTTGCGTATTTATTTTTCTAAATTTTGATTTCATTTTGAGCTCATGATTGTTTCTTATTTTATAAGCGTTTAAGGGGATTCTGTGATCAACTTTTTATATTAAAAAAGTTAAAAGCGTGTCCTAACTACCCCTATGACTAAGGAACACTGGAGCATAATAAATTTTAAATATTATTTCCCACATTCCTAGTCAGCACCACGTACGTTTTATAGCATTATTTATGCGGGTGGGTGTACATTTCTTTCGTACAAAAAAGTTTTTCACAAAGGACACCTAACTTACCAAGTCGGTAATCCGAACTGCTAGCCATTCTCGTTAGGGTTAACACGCTCCAGGTATATACTAAATTTTCCCACTTTGAAAGGCGCCATCTTGTATTTACTCCATTTTCATTGTATTTCGCATTACATACACAGACCGACGTCCTGGAATCAGCGCACTCGTGAACTTTTGAAAACTGAGATTCCCTACAATAGAACATACAACCACTCAAAAACTTTCCGCGTCCTTGGATCGGACGCAAACTAACATCCGCTCGCATATATCCCTCGGCTGCCCTATCGATTGACCCCTGGGAAATTTCAAAATTCACCTAGCTTCGAGACAGATCTACCGCACCCTTCAAATGTACTTAGATAGGGGAAGCTTATTTACGGTCACGTGATCATGGCTGGCGAAGAGTCATTTTGTTGTGGCTAGTTCGTTTTAACGACTCTTTAGTGTATTAAATTGCATCGTGAATTAAATCGCCTTCTTTGAATTCCTAGTCGAGACGGCGTCGTGTCAGTAAATACTGGTGGAATAGCTCCATGGCGACATTAATAATACGTTTAGATAGAGTGGTACGATTAAGACTATAAAAGTTGAACTATTCTTATTAACTAATTTAAATACCGAGATTATTTTTATTCAATAAAATGTTTATGTTACTATTTTTTATCATGTTTGTCTTATCTTTTATCTAAGAAGATTTATCGAGTGTGTTCGTAAATATATTTATTGTGCAAAAGGTTTAGGTGCAGACAGCGGTATCAATTGTTTCGCCTAAAGGGTGAAGAAGCGACTTCCATTATTGAAATTCCGCCTGGTGTCGCTATGAAGTATATCCGAATCGCCGCCTAAAACGAAGGTGTCAAATTAAGACAACGATGAGTGCGGATTTATTTTCCCCAATTAGATCCATGGAGAGATACAATTAATTTGGCACGCCCCTGGCGCTAAAACAGACAACAATTATAAAAATATGGTTGTTAAAAATTAAAAAAAAAACAACTTAATATTATACAAATCTGTGATTAAATTAAATCAGTCCTTAAAAAGTAGTTGCACTGAGTCAGTAAATATGGAGTAAAGCTAATTAATGACTGTGGTCATAAATTATTATATTTTTATTTCAATATAATTACCAAAAGAATTAAATTTCTTTCGAAACTACATCATAATTATTTGGTCACGTGTTTCGTTTAATTGTTAATAAAAGTTTTTTTTTAAATATATCCTAAAATTGAAAATATCATATTTTTTTATGAATATGTTATCCGTCGGGTCAGCCTTTAAGTGTGAGATTAAATTTGTCTCATAATAAAACTAATTGCGACTTGATAATTGCATTAATATTGTCGTCGTTATTCAAGCGCGCGTGCCGATCGTCTATTAGGGCGGACTAGGAGTACTTTCAAATGTTCAAAAAACAATCAGTTAGTACAAAAATACAAAAGGATAAATACAAGTTACGAATATGTTAGTGAAATGTGTATTGGAATTTTAAGTTTCTTGTGAAAGCTATTTAAATAATAGTTGTTAGTAGTGGGAGCTATTCCTGATAATTTTTTTAATCCCGGGAGTCATATCATTGACAACGTTAGAATTGATAAATACACATATCATAAAATTTAATATAGCCATCTTGAACCTTTCAAATCTTTCGTGTACTCCAAATACCTTATTAACATTGACATCAATTTCAGATCCTTCGTCCAAAACCGCACAAGTCTCGTTAACTTTGTTGACAAACACAATTTCACGTCCAAAGTTCTGCGCTCGTGCTGCGATTTGATTGTTCTCTGGATGACGTAATTGCTACAATTGAATACAGGGGGGTGTCTTGGTGACACGTCATCGTATTCCATGAAGTCCCATTCACCCACCCCCACTCGCAAGGCTACGTACACTTTGGTTTTTCGTACCGCGACATTATCTTATTAACGCGGCAATAAATTTCCACGGCTCGCCACGCGAGCCCTTATCTAAATGTCATCTCAGGAAGACGCACTTTAGTACTTTATACTTGAACAACGATAAAAGCGCCCCAATTTCAGAAATCGATCGATCAAACGACTTGCGGTCAAAATTTTAGCCCTTTGTTTGTTTTGTATAAGTTTATGTTTGATATTGTGACTAATTGACATTTGACAGCAGTATGACTAGGGCTTCCGATCTGGGTAGAACCGGAACCGAGTACTCTTGTTATTTTTGACGGGTATCCGGCTATTTTAATTTCAATATAATACTTGATTTTTCGATATGAAATATATATCTAACACGATTTTCAAGATGCAAATTATTTGGCTGTTCCTCTATTTTTCAAAACCCATTTAGAGATTAAATGGGTAGTGAGAACGGTGAATCGAAGACAGGAACAGGAACTCCCTATTTAACAATCCGATAGTGTTGTTTCACAATGTAAGTTGTATGACATATTTCGTTTTGACATCCTCAAACATTTGCCGTGTAACAAGAAAATGGGTGTGTGTGATTGCTTAAAATACTCATGGAATACTCGGGGGACGGCTGTACACAAAAAAACTGTTATTGTTATTATTTACCGTCAATATTTCATCTCAAAATTGAATCTTGTCTGTTGACTTTATTTTTTAATTAACACTATTTAAGCAAAATACTAAAATCAAATATTTTAATTTATAATATACGTATTTAATATAAATTATATCTGTGTCGGTATATAATAGTGGGCAAAAATTACCCGAAACCGAATGGTTAAGTAATGGAAAAATATCTGAAAACCGGGTATTTGGATTGCCTATGTATGACAGTTAAATTTTAATATAACCTTTGCTTCATTATTGTGGTTTTAATTAACAATGGTACGGTTTTATTGATAACACGAGTTTGATTAAATGGCATGCTAATAACTCAATGATGAATTTCAGTCGATGACATATTATGAATAAGCATTCTAAATTTATTATTTAATTTCGTATCCGTATTTTTTATTTATCTCTATAGTGCATAGAATAAATACTAAATACACAGTCGTTCCATGGAAGCCATTCCAATATTTAAGGCAGCTATATACCATTATATTTATAATGACATAAGTAGAAAATTCACAATGCAGTATTATGTAATCGCCAATACAAAGCCCATTATTTTTATAAGCCTTTCATCCCTCTTGAAAATCATATTTACACTACCACTGCTCCATTTTCCGATAAAAGCTTTATTCATTGTGAACATGTGTTCTTATACATAACGAGAATACCATAGGTATTGCAAGTTTCCATTATACCAATTTAATTGCATTTCAATCTAAAACCCATAAGGTGTCTAATTAATATTTCACGATTACACATAAAAGCTTTAGATCATATGTCGTGTGGGAATATAGCATACCAATGAAAACGGTTGGCCGCCGCTGCATTAGCATATGTATGAATTACTGGAATACCATTTTGTTATGCGATAAAATTCACAATCCAGTACATTCGCCATTGTAAATGGAAATGCGCCGTTTTCCCGGCGAACTGCACGGACGAGTAACGGTTTGAATAAAAAAATCTTTATATATAGTATGTATTTCATACCCTTTTTATATCGTATTATATTATTATCATACACTTTCAATAGATAGATAGCCAGCCATATGCTAAGGGTACATCCCTTTCATATTTCAAGTGCCTATTTTATATAGATATATACTCATATTATAGTATAGATTCAAATTTAATTTAGTAATATACTCTATTTACATGAACAATTTTCTTGTGATCAATGTTTGTGTGACCGGTTGACATGTGCACAATATTTCGTTCACCGTAACTATCGTATTTATGTCATTAATAAATAAACAAAGGGCACATGATCTTAGGGTGCTTCTTATATTCCGGAATGGAAGGTATCCAATTCATCGATGGTACAGTGAGTGCAATGGATTATAATACCGTTTTTTATAACAAAAATAAAAGCATATAAACTCAATATTATACTGCTACTTTATAGTTGTTTCTGCACTAATAAAATAGTACAATATGAAAAAATGTTCTTGATCCGACCATTAATAGTCCTCAATTAAACTGATAAAATCTATAATATAATTGTTCTAAGCCATCGTTGTCGCTTTCACTTTCGGACGCGCACCCTTTAAAATAAAACATTATTTGCTCAATATTCTACTCTGTAAATCGTATAGCTTTGTATCAACGGTGTATTTTAATACACATAAACAAAGGAAATATATTCAATTATATTAATAAAAGTAAAAATTGCATTTGTTCCGATTGATTTTTGAGCCGCCGGTAATGCGTTCTGTTGTTTCGACCAATCAAAAATAAGCATTCAAATATAAAACAAAATGGCCGACAGTACCATGACAACAGTTTTAAATAATTATTATTTAGTAATAAAATTTTCTTACGCGACAATAATTTTCATTAATTCGTCTTTTGACTGAATATAAATAATCGGATTGCACATTGATTAAACTAGTTAAACAATCATAAAACAATCTTCGTATTGAAATCTTCAAATTTTGAACTCCCGGCGACGGGCTCCGAGGCTGAAAAGTGAGTTTTTCCTTTTATAAATAATCGGATTGCAAATGAACTAGGTGTGTTATAACTATGGAAATTAAATATATACATAATGTGTTTAGGATAAGAAGAATACATTGATTAAATTAGATAAAGAATCATAAAACAATCTTCATAATGAAATCTTCAAATTTTGCATTCCCGTCGGCGGGCTCCTAGGCCGAAAAGTGAGTTTTTCCTTTTCTATTACATAAACATTACCATTGCTTCCGATTTAATGCAAATATACGTTAGATTTTAAGAATTGCAAATAAACCAGGTATGTTTTAAACATGAACGTGTAATATATCCTTAGTATCTATGAGGATTGAAAGTTAATGTCGATCAAATCGGCGCTGTCGCAGTAGGAACGCTATATGTATCAGCCAACAGACAGCTTATAAATGTGTAGTTTCTTGAATGTTATCTAATAAACGACATTTTACAATAATTGTAAATATGTGATTGCATACCTGGAATAATCGATAGCCAAAATATCTAAGAGTGGGTTAATTTTTAATTCCGATGTAGCAAAATATGTATAGGTCATGGTTTTTATTCAATTTTTGTTCTGTGCCATCCTTCTTCTTTCGGAATAGCCAAATTCAAGATATTTAGTTACATCAAACTTATGAAGTATATTCTTTATAAAAAGATAATACTTGCTGACAGTGACTTCAACATGAGAAGATTCACTCTTTGTTTATATATACCAATTCTACATTGTAGCCATATAGGTCATGAAATTGTTTCATCATTGCTTCTGAAAAATAATTAAAAACAATAAGACTTTTATCAAGAGTAAACATTGAACACAATATTACTACTAATATAATCCATAAATTAAATTTAAACGACAACCGAAAAACAAAATTGACGGAAGTCACTGTAGAGGATTAAACACGTAGGTTGGCATATCTTAATCTTCTTCAAAATTGTCGCAATATTTCATATATTAATTGTTTGCCATGCGCAAATGTTATTAGATCTATCATTGCTTCTGAAAATTAAATGTTAACGATACTATATAGTGGGTAAAATGTAACGTTTTGTTTACACCAATATGAGATTTTCATTATTACTACCATTGTAATATGTTTAATTAACTTTGGTATGTATACCTTTAATTGCCCAATCACCGCTGTTTGTCTTTTAATATTAGATCCTGGAAAGTCAATGGTAATTTTGTTAAAATAACCGTGATATATTATTCATGTAACCAAACATTTACTGGCACACTCATATTTTATAGTTTTGATTGTATTGTCTATAATTCCAAATGGTACATCATTTTTGAATCATCTTCAATTGACACTTTGTAGGAAAAACGCCGTGATAATAACATATTTCACTGTTTATTTAATCGCACTAAGCTGTATCCTGGCGCGCGCTTGACAGATGACGAAACTGTATGACGGTGGGGAATCCCGGGTATTGGCGCGCTTGAAAACGAACGACGCAATTAATTTTATCGATTCAAATTGTAAAACACATATCAAAATAGGTATAAAAATCATCAAATTCTAAAAAATTTTTTTTTTTAAATATGTTTAGTTTATACGGGATTTAAAATATAATATAAATAATGTGGATTTGTATTGGCTTTTCTATACAGAAAAAAATATACTTAAATTTTGGCGAACGTTGGCAATTTAAAGTTAGAGTTTTTAGAGAATTTTTAAAACTTCCCTTGAAAAAACATTTTCAACAAAAAGGGGCAAAGCTTCAAAATAAATACTATTCATTACCAACCAACTACTAAACACATAATGTTGCAAAAATCCCTCTTACTGACGCCAATGAAAGGAAACTACACAAAATAGTATAGCACTAATTTAAATATTTTTTTTAATTATAAGGTATCAGAATAACATTTCAAGATTTATTCAAAATATTTTTTTCAACCTTAAAAATATTTTTTATTTTATTATGGATTTTAAATACATTTAGTTTATTATTAATTTTAAATAAAGTAAAAACTTTTTGCACTTATTAATTATTAAAATATATATTGCTGCGCAAAAAAAATATTTATTTAAAAAATATATTAATCAAAATATTTTTTAATAAAAATAGACAAAGGTCTCAAAATTATTAATATTTTTAAAACGCACTTTTGGTCGAAAGTAACTGATATTTTCAGTTTATTGTTTCTTTCTAATGAAATTTCTAATGAAAAAGTGATGGTTAGTAATGAAGTTTGACTCCTATATATTATATTTCTATCGCGTCTGGAAGATCGGAATTAATGATTATTATTTTTAAGGTTTTCCTAAATTTTTCTAATCTCACGGATGAATACTGTGACGAATAATTAAAATCATGCTAGGTCGCACATATATTTATAATTATTAATATTCCGGTAATAAACCGATTCTCAGTCTTGAAGTCTGATGCTTAATACTTACTTGTAGGTATTTATTATATCTGATTGATTTACTCAGTTGGTATAGATTTACCACGTTGTAACTCATTGGGCTTATGCCTGTCTGGGTACAACGAAAGATTTAATAAAAATTAAAATAAATAAGGTTTATACATTTTTTTTACTAATTAAATATTTCAACTCATAAAAAATAGTCAAGTTTGAGGTCATCGAAATACACTTTCGGTATATTGATAAAAATATTGACATGACATAAAATAATTGTTTTCGCTACGAACTAGCTGCGCTCGGTTGTAGATCGATATTATCAGTGTTGACGTACCATATGGTACGGATGGTTATGATGACAAGGCCTCTATAAAAAAGTATTTTCTATTTATAACAACAACCTTATTATATATATGATTTGATTGCATATTTGTCTCTATCATCTTACTCGCAGATAAACAATGGTTTCACTCATCAGAATGGTGACTTTCTTGTATTGCTAATGCGCAATTGTGTTTTGATTCCTTGCAATGTCTAGAAAATAGCACATTATTAAAAATAATCACTAGTTGCATATGTGGAAGGTAGCGGAGAACAAAGGTCTCCGATTACCTGCAGATTGCTATACAATATACAACAATGAAACATCTCTTGCATTGACTTTAGAACACTATAGAGCTACATATAATTATTAACTAATAATATAACGAGTCAATAAAATATATCTTTATTATAAATCATATTATGATATATTAAAGACATAGTGACTAATAAATCAAACCGTTGATTTATTATCTATGGTATTACAGCTATTTAATATACATAGCACGAAAAAATCCACATAGAGCTTTCGTTTACAATCGTAACGAATAAATCAAAATTTTAAGCATATTATAGCAACAGATTCGCCGATATAGTATTTAGTTATGAAAAGGCAATTTTTGCACGTTCACATTCCGAAAATGTCTTTACACATTCGAGCCCTTCCATTCCGACCAAGGTCGCAGTTTAAACTCAGACCTAAAGCAGTTACCGAGGCTATTTTCCGAAGGGGTGCGTGACGTTTTTAAAAGCAACGAAATTTCCTTCGGAGAGAAATCGTTAGTTTTCAGGCACGTGACCCACTTTTCCACCTACCGCGGAAGCGTTGAAAAGATTCAGAAAAAATGTGAATACACTTTTTAGCAAAGCACATTCAGACAGTCGTCGACCACAAAATATTCACCTACCCTTTGGAAAATTAACATTTTCTTAGAGCATCGTCTAGCAACTTGACAATGCATATGAATATATTTAAATCATCAGCGTATGATCAAACGTCTGAATGAACAATTGTTGTATAATATCATTTGTAAATAGAAGCAACAGCATTAGACCAAGAGTTGATCCTTGCGGCACTACTTTCTTTGTATGTATTGCGTATAGTATAAACATCAAATAGCTCACGTTCCATCATTATTGAACAACTTGTTAATAAATCTGATTGTAAAGATACTTTTGTCCAATTCCAAACATCACTGAATACAGAATTCTTTATTAAAGTTTTTTGTAATAAATACATATATTTGCTTACAGAGATAATTTCAATCAATCTTACATCTCAAACAACTATATTTTAGTTCAGATTCATTATTTGAGGTCGGTTTTTACTTTTTTAATAAACATATTCTTGCTATGATTTTTTCAAAGTCGGGACCCTGGAATTTGTCCTCCCCCCTTTTGGCAGGCCTGATTTCAATACGTTACAATCTTATGAACTATCAAATGCATATCCATAAATTCGTCGAAAATATTATTACGTTGCATCATATATAAAGTCTAAACTGAGCTGGGATTAGAGCTTCACATTTATGCAAAGTCCTTTGGAATGAATGGATTAGTCCATATTCGTTGCGAATGCTAAGGTATGTTAAAATTATACACACATTTCTAAGCTCTCAGAAGAGTTTGTTGAGAAATCACGCTAAAAATGTGGCCAGATGGAAGGTAACGAGGAAAGTTTTACTTGGCGAGTGACTTGCTTTTGGAAGGATTCTAGGCGGTTAAGTACTTGTGACAGGTTGTACATGGACTTCATAGTTTTATGTGTTGACCAACTTATATACCTATAATATGAACTCTGTAATATTGGTTTTCCGTAGGTATTTTCATTCGCCTTTCTGTGCACTACGTTGTGGCTTTATTTTTATTGGGTTTGATCACGCTACCGTCGATAATCGGTTGCGATGCTCTATATATAATATACTAGTATTGTAAAAGAACTTTGGGTTTGGATTTTAAAATAAAATTTGTACATCGATACATTAAATGTAGACTTATAAGTTTCAGAATGCTTTGTTTTGAAACATACTTTTGACAGTTTATTATTTAAAATGCTTTGCATTTGTATTAGGTAATCCCGGAATTAATGTCGTTTTTTATTAAAACACAAACTTATTTTTTTTTTCAATTATTTAATATTTTTTTAATACAAAGTAATTTCTAGTGTTATCTACGACTCTTTGCCATCTTGTTACTAGATCTAAAATTCCTTTTTCATAAAAGGCTTTTGGTTTAGATTCGAAGAACTCCGAAAGACCCGATTTCAGTTTTTGTCGAATTGTCGAATTTTTTGTTCCCTAATTGCGTTTCTAAAAAGTGAAATAAGTGAAAGTTGCTCGGTACCAAGTCCAGAGAATAGGGTGGATGCAATAAAACATCCCAGCTAAGGTTCTGGATTCTTTTACGGGTAATATCGGCAACATGCGGCTGGGCGTTATCATGTTGAAGAATGACATTACTTTTATTCACAAGAGCAGGTCTAATTTTTTGTAACGTCGTATTTAATTTGTCCATCTGTTCACAATAGAGGGCTGCAGTAACAGTTTGCCCTTGTTTTAAAACATCATAATAAATTACACCTTTCGAATCCCACCACACACACAATAATGCTTTCCGAGGATGTAGTCCTGGTTTTGGTGTTGGAATTGGGGTTTGACCTCGATTTAACCATTGTTTCTATTTTTTTATATCATGATAAAGAACCCATTTTTCGTCTCTGGTGATAAGGTCATGGAGAAACGGGGTAAAATGTTGCTTTTCTTGCAGTATTTTGCATGTGTTGAGGCGTTGAGCTTTGTTGCGTCGGTGAGCGCGTGAGGAACCGAGATACCTTATTTTTTAACTTTTCGCAGTTTCTCAAGATAACGATGGGTGTTCGACCGTGATGTGCCGACCTTCTTCGATAATTCATCAATGGTCATAATCGGATTTGCTTCGATTTCCGCCTTTAGAGCTGGACTATCCACTAGACTGGGCCGTCCACTTCGAAGCTCGTCCTTCAAATCGAGATTGCCTGTTGGAAATTTTTTGAACCCACTTTGGCACTTTCTTTTGTCCAGTATATCATCGTAAATGTCATAAATGCATTCTGTTGCTTCTGTCGCAGTTTTTTTTTAATGAAACGAAAACAGCATACAGCTTCTTAAATGTGTTTCCGAAGGACACGTCTCTGCCATTGTTTATAAATGGGGTAGAAAAGATTTTTTTTGTTTAAAAGAAAGGCAAAGGATCACAGAGAAGAAAAAAATTACAACGCACGTCTTCACTGCTCATCGGACCCAAAAATACTAAGCCAAAGTTGCCTATTAAAAAAACGACATTAATTCCGGGATTACCTAATATTATAAAATGCCTCATTGATAAAGATTTCAGTTCTCTAAAATTTCCAATATTAAAACATCTTTAATATTCCTAGAACATCATATCTAACTTACTTACTTCTAACACAATTAAAGCAGAACGTACCTAAAAAAAATTAGAATCAATTTAAAAGAGACGAGTGTGAATGTATTGTTAAATTTCTATCTAATTATGAGTATTTATTGTTGTCACTTCAGATATTTTGTTATGTATTATAATTATATAAATTATTACATAAGTGTATCGCAGAGGAATACATCAAATACGAACATTTTATTTGACATATTAATAGAGATATTCATGTATGCTTGGTGTACATCACAGTAAAGAAAGGTTAAGATGCTCTGAATACGCTCGCTGTTATTTCTATCCTGGTAACAAGTTATTGTTATCATTTTATTCCAAAAAAGTTCCGTTTTATTCGCAAGAACAAAACTCGCGAATTTTAAGAGTTATTGTTCCGCAGCGTTTACGTTACTCATTTTGATGTTTATAAAAACCATCATATGCTAGCTAAAAAATAGGGTGCTGTAATAATGGTTTACTATCTTGATTGGTCTTAATGTGATTTCTTATAACCTTTTATCGTATGTAAGAACTTTTAAGATGCAATCCTTTTTAGTTATTGTCTTTTCTTCTATCTAAATCTCTAGAGCACTATCTGGAAGCTCTCCAAACCAAAGTTACAACTGAAGTCGGTTGAGACCTACGACTTCGAGTAAGCGACCACACTGTCGCAAATTTCATATGCCGTCCGGACGGCGGCTTCTGTCACGTACAGCTGGCATATTTGCGCGCGATTGAAAAATGTGCCAAATAATCGCTATTTTTAAATTGTAATATTATTAAAATTACGCTACTGATAAGTATAAACGTTTGTGTGAGCACTCACCAATACAATATCAGTGAAAACTTTTCGGTCGTAAATATTCAATTTTCGCAAAATCTTTGTTGGCTTTTGCAAAATGCCATAAGGCATAAAAATTATACTTCAGAATACAAACACCACGTCTGTGACTATCCTAGAATTTATCGCCATCGATTCTAAATAAGAATTTGTTATGGTGTGACATTTATATAAACCGATCTAGGAAAATACATAAGGATATTCGAAACGATTTTTTTTAACAAAATCAAGTACCACTAATTATTTTTTAATTATTTAATTTTATATGAAAAAAAATATAATAACGATATCTGTTAGAAGAATATACTATCAAAAATATAATTAATCCCTTTTGGTGCCCTAAAATATTCAAAGATGTCAGTAAGAGTCTGTTGAAGTCCCCGATAAGCATGTGGTATTATAAATTGACCACGTGACCACGATGCAGCGCTCGACATGCGTGTTAACCATAGGACGCCTACGCGCATACTGAAATTGAACCGAGTTACTTTTTCTATCTCAGTTTGCGAAACACTATATCATTATCTTTCTCACTCTCCTCACTTAACACGCGAGAGAGCGAAAGGGGAAGTATCTTACCGCTCGCGCTCGAAAGAGCAGCTCCGACTTCGATCCCTTTGACTTCGGTCCGTTTGCCGACAATGTTCTGAAGCGCTCGAAGCTGGCAAAATCGACTGAATTACCCCCACTTAACCTCCCGTTCTCGGTAACCTCGGGCAGAACCGAACTCGACCGAAGTAACCCACTATATTCTCCGTCCTTGGCCAACCTTGGCCAACTTCCAGAGAGTGTAGTGCAGGCATTACGTTGTTTAAATGTTTATACTACATTCGCAATTCGTATATTTGAAACTCACTTGATATATTTTACTTGTCAATTAAAAAATCGATTAAATTACTTAAAATATTTCGAGTTATGACCTACTAAGTTTTGCAACGCTGAATGAAATTTAACTAATCTAATTAACTTTGCACCCAAAATAAACGCCAGAAAATGGTAATAACAGTTTATTTTTATTATGTACAATTTACCAAGGCAGAGAAATAGTGTTGAGTTGTATATCGTAGATTGAAGTCTTTCTCGATTTGCCTCTCGTCTTAAATCGATTGATCGTCTCGTCTTAAATCGTGTGATCGTCTGCTAATGTATCAAAGTGTCATATCTATTAAACGCTAGATTCGAGACAGCTGTGTCGATTCACAGATGCGGATGTTGGTGGGCCAATTGCATCGCTTGATTATTCAACTAACGAAACATGTTCACGCTTTGAAGTAAAACTTGCGAAATCGTTAATGCGAGGGGTAGATGGCAATAGCGGTTTTTACGCAATATTAATGCAAGCTATCGCACGAAAGGGTAGTTTTCTGGTGCTTACTGTGCTAGCATGTAAATGATTTGTAAAATCTCAAATTATTACGCAATTGTGGTATTGCATATTCTCTTATTGATATTAGCCTTTTGTCGCAATCAGTTGCTATTTCCTTTTTATCATATTTGAAATAGTCGTCTGAGTGACCTCACCGTTAAATCTTTAAAGCAGCTAGTGATCATAAAAATCGTTAACACTGCAAAATGTACAAAAGTTACCTTATCATTTTGCACGCGATGTGTTTAAAGTGAAGAAACTTTTGTGTGAAAAACTTTGGATGAACTGAAGAAAAGTTTGCCTGTGAAAAGAGCACAACAGTCTCGTTTTTTTTTTGTAAAATGACAATTAATTATGAAGCCTACCAATTTACATTTAATGTATTAAGATTGTATCTTTTGGTTATCAATTTTACTAATTAAATCTAATTTTTATGATTTTCAATCCTCCGTTCTTGAAATGATATATAAAGGCATTCAGTTCTTGTGTTATTTTTATTTTATTTGCCGCATGTTCTGTACAAAAAATCGCGTTATTGTGTGTTTTAAACGAAATTTTAAAACATATATTCAACTACGAGCAATTTCAATTTACTGTGACTAAAAGATTAATTTATTAGTGTATTGTGTGAATTAATTGAATGTCGAAATATATCCTACAACGATTCGACCGTTCCAGCTGAAAAACCACAGATTCGATAGCTGTAAAATAACCATGAATTAATTTATTGTCAACAGTGATTGCGAAATATAAGTGTCGCAAAAAGATGTAATTGTCATTGTGTAATAGTATTCCGTTTATCCTGCGTTTCCGACGAAAGTGATAAATGTTTAGAACCGCTGAGAAATTACGCGAATTATCATAAGATCCATTAGGATTTAAACGACAAATTATACTCGCAAATACAGCTTTGACAAATTTCCAAATATAAATTATTCAAGTTTTGATAACAGCTCTCGGACGAAATCATCAAATTTTAATAGAAAAAGTCGGATAAGTACATTTGAAAAAAAAGGTGACCTTCGTTAGATATTTACGTTGTCCACTTGAAATTCACCCCACCAACAAATCACAGCATCCTAGTGAGATGATATAACAGGAGCGAGTGGGTAAATCTCGGTCATGCCATTACCCGTGGCGCGATTTTCACGGTTAAAATTTAACCCGAGGGGCCATTGCGAAATTTGGGGTCCGAAAATGACGGTTTTAATGCTTCCGTGACCGAAATTTGACCTGCAATATATTACACTGAATCATTTTTTTAACTTTTTGAGAGGAAAACGTTGTTTTTGTTATTGCGCCGTTGAGGATAGTTTGTTAACTTTAGTACTTTAACCAATTGTTAGAATATACATCATATTTACATTTTTTAATTAATTTATTTAAAAATATATATGTTTTTGACAGCTTCTTTATTTGTCAGTTCTCTGAGTCGAGTAATAACCGGTCAAATCAGATTTGTCAACGGTATTTCAACAAAAAAAATACTTCTATAACGATCGGAAATAAAGTTTCATTTCAAAGAAGCTCATATACTACCGAAGTCAATCGATGTTATTATGGTGCTTAAACCAACTCATCTTCTTGGTATTCAACCGTAAAAAATGGAGTCAATAGTTTCGGATGGGTTGAAAACGATGTACATGAAGGCCGCCTAAAATTTTGTTGACCGGATATAATCGATTTTGTGTAGGAAGCAGTTGTATGATGGCCGTTTGATGAATTACGATATAACATATTTTATATTTAATCAAAACGGTTATTGAACCGTGCATTTCATATTATAATATTGAGATTCGGGGTGACTGCTTGACTTGACCAAATCGGACAATCAAAGGGAAAACAGCTGATTTTCTCAGGCTTCTAAAAGTTGTCTTGGTTGATTCAGCGTAGTTATGTTCAATTAAACATATTGTATTTACTCATCATTTGACCTTATTAGGTCGGTATTCACGGGCGATCGATTCTTGTCGAATATGACGTTAACTTTTAGCGAGTTTCTTTATCGTCACTGCCTGGCTATAAATGCGCGAATTTTCAATGATGCATTTTTAACGACTTAATGCGGTATTTGAGTGACTAAAAGTGCCACCATAATTAGCAAGTCTCGCGTTTGTATGATATTCGTTATCATCGGCGTACTTTGACTCATGTGTTATTGATAATTATTTATTATTTTATCGACCTTTTTTACTTAGAAAAATAAAGTTGCATCAAATAAATTAAAGCTTTCATCAAAACCCTGAGAAATACTTCAATATTTCATGAATATACAGTAGACCCCCCAATAACACGGTGCTATTTGGATGCGTGTAATTTGGGGACTAGAAAATATTTATACAATTTTTTGCAGTACGTACGTACAAATTAGGCGCGTGGTGAGATATCTTCCCTTTGGCTCGCTCACACATAAAGTAACGGGCACCCAGTTTACCGTGTTATTGGGGGGCTTACTATACTAATATTTATTATATAGTTTATTTCGTAAAAATCCTGCTGTGAGCTCATAGAATAACCTACTTTATTTAAAATGATATGAATAATAAAGACTCCAATCTAAATATTTGAGTACTTTTCAACTATTCGTTTTACAAAAAATTGTCAAACTATGTTTTGCGAAATTTATTTTCATAGATAATAATAATAGATAATTATCACCCGGCGCTAATGATAAAATTAAATATAAATAAAAATGGCATAACTACGAATGAGTTGGAATGCGTGAGCGATCGGAATGATCTCGGATGGTCGTTTGGAAATTGTGTAGATTTTGGTTTATTAAATAATTTACTTTTAGGTATGGACTGGAGCCGAGTTGGCGGGTGCGTTGATGTTGAATCTTCCCTGGCGGCCTTCTATGAGGTTCTTTATTGTGCATTCGACCAGCTCTTTATTCGAAAGCGCCCTCGAGTGCTTAACGTGTCATATCCTAGATGGTTTTCTCATGAGATCATCTCATTGCTAAAAAGAAAGCACGCCTTTCATAAGTTATGGAAGAGATCGGGACATCCATCTGCTCTCGAGGAATTTCGTTCATTAAGAGCACGCGTTAAGTGTTTGATAATTTCCTGTCATCGCAATCATTACAAAAATTGCCAAAAACAAATAATTAATGATCCCAAAGCGTTCTGGAAATTCATTAGCACTAAACGCGCTACTCAGTCTACGTTGAAAGTGATGAACCTCGACGATAAAACATTGGACGGTTCACAAAATATTGCTGACGGTTTTGCGCAATATTTTCGTTCTGTTTTCGAGGAATATTTTTCGCCTTCTGCTCAGTCGCTTCCTTCTTCATGTTCTTGGTCTTCAGTACTGACCATCAGAGAAACTGAGCACTCAGATCTTAAATACGGATTTAATAAATTAAAGACAGGGCGTTCTTCTGGACCTGATTTAATTCCCGATTTTATTTTGAAGGGTTGCGAAGTAAGTCTCGCTGCTCCTCTAAAATGTATTTATGATCTGATTCTCAAAACATCATCATTTCCTGATTTATGGAAATGCACAAAAGTCACCCCTATTCATAAAAAGGGTGACAAATTATATATAAAGAATTATAGACCAGTAGCAGTGTTGTCAGCTCCTGCTAAATTATTTGAAATAATTATTCATAAATATCTTTACAATCACTTTCAGCAAGTTTTATTAGACCAACAGCACGGGTTTCGTCCTGCCCGTTCCACTGTTACTAATCTTCTGTCGTTCACCAAAACAGTGACAACTTCTCTCGATGCCGGAATTCAAGTAGACGTCGTGTATACAGATTTTGAGAAAGCCTTTGACAAAGTTTGTCATGCGTTATTATTAAAAAAATTGTCGAACCTCGGTTGCTCAGATAATTTAACTCGGTTATTTTCAAGTTATTTGAGCAATCGTAGACAGTTTGTAACGTATGGTGGCCGATTGTCAAAGGAATATTTTACCCCTTCGGGGGTTCCTCAAGGATCCAATCTGGGACCTCTGCTTTTTGTGTTATTTATTAATGACATAAATACTGCAATTAAACATTCAAGTTTTCTTCTGTACGCAGATGATTTAAAATTATATAAATGCATTCGATCTGTTGCGGACTCCTTCTCTCTACAAAGTGATTTAGACTCTCTGTGGAGATGGGCTTCCGTTAACCGTCTGCCCTTTAGTGTCGGAAAGTGCCATACTGTGTCATTTTCTCGATCCCGTTCGCCATCAGCTTATTTCTACCATCTCGGTGGTAACATTTTGACTAGAGAAACTTCCATTAAAGATCTCGGAATCACTTTCGAGAGCAAATGGAGGTTCTCTCTACACATACACGACGTCTGTGATAAATCTTCCAAGATGCTCGGCTTTGTTATGAGGAATGCCTTTCACTTTGACGATCCGTCAGTTATTCGCATCCTCTATGACACCTTAGTTCGTAGCATTCTTGAATCGGGATCTATAATTTGGAATCCCCGAATAGCCAAATATTCCCTTTTAGTGGAAAAAATTCAAAAAAGGTATTTAAGATACCTTTACAAAAGGACATTTGGTTTTTATCCGTACTTATATCCCAGCGCCTTTCTTTTAGGAGCGTTGGGATATGATTCGCTGAGTTCTCGCAGAAAGCTGTATATCGCTAAGCATTTTTTTAAATTACTAAAAGGTGCTGTCGACAATCCAGCTATTCTCGAGGAATTCCAGTTTTGGGTTCCTGAACATTTTCGAGAATCACGATCGAGACCTCTTTTGATGACCGTTAGGGCTAGGACATCCGCACTTGCCGACTCGCCTATGGCTGTGGCCATCCGGCTCCTTAATACGCTGGCATTACATATTGACCTATTTAATGTCAGCTACGAGGAGCTGATCCGGTTTATTTCATTTAATTTTAATATTTTATAATTTTTTTGTTATGTTTAAGTATTTTTATATTTATGTATATATACTTTTTTTTTTTTATGTTTTATAAATTTAAAATTTGTTTTCGACCATCGTGGCGCATTGGGGTAACCTGTTAGGCCACGATGGTCTTAATTTAATCTAAAATAAAATAAAATATATTTATGCTATTTATAACACTCATGGCTATATACAACCAATATTTGAAAAACAATATATTACAAAAAAAACATTGTAAAAGCCGAAATTCTAGAAATTACTCATATTTCTGAGTTTGTGCAACTGTTGTATTAATTTTTTAATTGTAATTCGAACTTTAGTAATTTATTGTGGTGATATTTTTCTTAGCATACCAAATTTTTTTTTATTTTATTTTAAACTTTGTACTGATATACAGTTTAAAAATAAGTTTTTTTTTATTATATACATAGAATTATGCGCGTATTCAATATTTAAACTATACTTTTTGATTTTTTGTAACTTGACAAAAAATAAAAGTGTATATGCTCAACGTATAGTCTTAGATCTAAATTGTATCTTAGCTGTCTTTTTGGGTCGGTCGGCGAGTAATTACTCACTCGCTAACCAACCAGTTATGGTGATTAATTTTTTTCAAAAAAAAATATAAATTTCATTGCACATATATTATTTATTTTAAACAAACTTGATATACTGCTTTTTGTTGGTTTCTTAAAAGTAACACTTTATGTAAATAATAATGCGTTTTTAAATATTAATTTACATATCTATCTAAATTAATATTTTTAATAGCCTTTATATAGATATAGTCGGTGCAAACAAATATATTAATAAGAAAACTATGGTTCTGTATTATAGCAGTGAATCAAACAACCTTTGAAATGATTTTTTTATCAACCTTAATCTAAACTCGATTTGAAGTAGTGAATATTCAGAATTCAAGTAATTTGTAAGATGAGCTCAATGCATGGATCAGAACATTCACTAACTAACTACTGTGCTCAACGCAAATTGACTTGTTGACAAGCTCCGATTGTTATCAATTGCTACAATCACTGTAACGACACTGTTTGATGCTTGGACTTCTACTTATGTTAGGTCCTTGCTTGAATATAATACATTAAATATTCCCATGATTTGTTTCTTTATTAAGTCATGTTCTATATAAATATTTCGTTTTAATTGATTCCCTACAATATTGTAAGTCTTAAAACGTAGGCACTATCCTTTCATTCTAATGAATGTCTTAATGGCTTAATCTGAATATCGTTTCAGCAAAAATCAATAATCAGTACTCGATTATAGCTCTTTATAATAATGACGTAGTCTAGATTCCGCGTAGCGCGTCTGAAAAGAGTATCTTCTGTACATTTTCCAGATTGCCACCCGCGCTCCGTAATTAAATTTTCCCAAAAAGGGACGCGAATAATAAGAATCCTTTTACGTGAGGTACTCGTGTGCGAAAATCGACGACGCAATAAAGAAAGATCGCCGACGTTAGATAGACGAAAATGTAGCAACTGAACATATTTATATTGCAGATCTCGTTTCGGCGCTCAACGTTCAAATTTTAACGATTATCGTAGGGCGTTGTTGTGGTCTTAACGTTAACGTTAAGTATCCGAAACCCGAAAAGTAAGAGTAGACACGTAGGAAATAAGGGTATAGTTTTGCAAAGTCAACTCCTTATGAATAGGCGTATATATATATATTATTTCCAGCATATGTGTATTTACTAATTGTTATGTGAGTGTTATGCTACTATCCGTAATGATGGTTGTAAAATAATACATAGTATATATTATAACAGGAAAAATTATACAAACTAAACGAGATTCTCGTAGCTAACATTAAATAAATCAATGTGCAATGCCAGTATTAAGAAGCTATGTTGTTACCGTAAATATTCTCCGTCATTGAGAGAATATTTCTTTGTTGCAAAACAATGCAATACGAGCTTGGACAATGCCCATCAAGCGAACGTCGCTTTCTAAAGGCGTATACCTATTTCGATGTTCTGAGAAGCAACTGCAGCGATTGGCTGGATGATCACTGCATAATTGCGATTGGTCAGGCTTTGCAGCCCTGGATACTTAAGCCTGGACTCCGATGAGGAGAAGGCAGTCACCAGCAGCCGTTCGAAGAGACCAGCAGGCGTCCGCTACCCGCGGAAAACAACTGTCATGGGCGCTCACATCCCAAGAGAGACTATACTAGCACTATAGTAGCAGAGAGGGATCAAAGTCCGCTGCACACTTGTTATTGAGGACCTCCCCCGTACATCATCCCTGCGCCAGCTTCTCTACCACCGCTCGGAGAAAACATCTCGTCATTTATCGTTTGTCGCAACATATGTAAATAATGTAATAAAACTCTTACTAGATTCCACATTGAGTCTCGTTGGCTACGAAGTCACACCCCCTAGGGTTCTCAAACTTTAAAATGGTTAACGAATTTTTGCGTTTAGTGTTAATAATTTTTCAGAAAGTTTTAGGATCTTGAATAACATAATTTTGGCAATTTTTGTAATAATTGTGATGACAAGATATCATCAAACATTTTACGACCGTTATTTATTTGAGAGCAGACGAAAGCTCCGATCTTTTCTGTACTAATTATGAGATTCGCTTTATTTTAGTAATGAAATGATCTCAGCAGAAAACCATCAAATATATACCGTGTCAAATACAAAATATAGCGCCTCATATAAGGCCGAGAGAGCAGAATCTATGACGACGCACTCGTCTACTCGTCCCCAGTCTATGTTTTTTTATATTATATATTTTAACTACAGATTTTTTTATATAAATATTTTTATCTAATTAAAGCATAAAATATTGAAAGCGACTGTCCTTATGACTTATTTATAGTCATGGCGAAGACAGGACGAATTATGAATTGAAGCCGCTAAATATATCATTCAGGATCGTCGCCTTGATCACATTATTGGGGCAAAAATTGACTTTCGGTACTACCGTTATTACAAAATAAAATACCAGAAGTACCAAAAATATTTTTTTTATTTAAATACCTACATTTTATTTGTTGAAAATGATATTTTCGTGGTTTAAAACTACTTGAAAGCAGAAACTGAGAATAAAATTATGCTCATTATAAGAGGATAAACCTAAGTAGTTTTATCAGGATAGAATATCAAAGTAGAATAATATTATCCCTTTTAGTCCCAGATGGTCGAAGTATCGGATACTTATACAAAAAATCCCACCGGCCAATATTTCAGCGCAAATTTTTAATATTTAATTCAACATGTACGATATTTTTATATGATACGAGCGACGTATCAACATAAAATAAATACATTTGCTTTATCTCAGGCAAGTCTAACGGTTCATAGCAGTCCCCAGTAGTTTTGTTACGTAACAGAGAAATGACCGCGCCGCTACGGCCTGCTGGTCTGTTTTTTATGATAGGGGTGGCTGGCGAAGTGAAAACAAATGCAGGTATTGCATTTTACTCAATACGCTTCACTAATCAAAGGTGTTAAATATTAGCAATAATAATATTTAAAACAATTGCGTAAAATGTATGTTTTTTTAGTTATATTTTTCTGTTGCCAACTAAAGATATGTTGTAGTAAAAGTTTTGTTGAATTCAAATTCTTTATTAGCATTACTCATACTCTGTTATTCGTTCTTATCTATTCAATTTAATATTATGAACGTGCATCAACTGCATTTTTAAATATACAAATTAATGTATATGGACCGTTTTGCTAAAAAGAATACATCGCTTGATTTTTTTAAGTAAATATAAACTGACAATTACACAATATAAATTTAAGCCATAAACTATGATATAGAAAACTTATTGGCCTTATGTTTTCGAACTTCTCTAACGTTGTTATACGCCATTGAATTCTATTGATCGATTTATTGTAACGTAATGCCTCCAAAAAAGTTTTTACAAGAGAAAGTTTATTGAATCAAACTTATTTTTATCGCTTTTCATACGAAACCGACGTTGAAAAATAACAAACACTATTCTCCATCTAAATTTGTTATGGCTGTCGTTGTACAAAGCGAAACATTTATCAACTATCGTCCAGGCACATAATTCATAACGCGTTCGGGGTTCAATTTGAAAGCTTTATCGTGAACGATCAACAATTTTCGTTAGCGAGTAAAATCGAGCGTTAAACGAATCGTTACCAGGGACCGTAAACTATCGTCCAATTCTGCGATATGTACGAGTTTCGCGTAAATCGAATTTCATAAATTGCTACAAAAAAATACTTGATTTCGTTTCTAAAAAATATTTTCTAGTGTTATGCAATATGTCATTATAGCATTTATACAAAATATTTCAAGACCATTCGAGAAACCGAAGTTGCCTAACTTTTGATAAAAAGTTCACTACAAACTTTGTCGAATACTAAATTAAAATAATGTAGTGAAGAACGTTGACTTAGGTTTTAGAATCGAAGATTTTTGTCACCGCCTTCGAGAGGTATAAAAGCACAGTGACCGTGCGAAAACCGTGTCGCTGGTCCACTAAAGACTGCTGTCAGTTATTAGTACTAGCAGCTACTGAATGACATGAGTTGCATTTTTATATTGAAATAATATAACTTTCTATACACTTGAATAAACAATTACGCATCGAATTAATAACTGTAGCTTTCATAGTTTTGACTGCTTAAAAATAAGTTGCTTGTATAATAATTTGG
The DNA here is from genome assembly GCF_051122295.1 of Plectrocnemia conspersa. Lineage (NCBI taxonomy): Eukaryota > Metazoa > Arthropoda > Insecta > Trichoptera > Polycentropodidae > Plectrocnemia > Plectrocnemia conspersa. The sequence continues at coordinate 3,825,889 of NW_028277177.1, read as the reverse complement.
TGTCTTAATATTTATTTAGTACATATTTGCCATTAAAGAAAAACCTATATTAATGTGACTTTCATACCAAATTAAAAAATATTATCACGTTTAACATTGTGTGTTTCGAATGGCATATTTATTTTATTAAAAATTTAACCTGACTCTCGCTTACCTTAATCCGCACAAAATTTTCTCTCTCGAATTATAATCTTTTATTGTATTAAAAAACAACAAAAAATTCGTAAAAAGGCCCAATTAAATTCGGATTACGGTATTCTACGAAATTGTAATAAAAATGTGTTTCAAAGTGAAAGTCTTAAATCAGTATTATTCTTTTCACATACGTACTTCGTTTTTATTTTTATTATTGCCATTAACTCTTCTTCGTGCGTCGTTTTATAATCAAGCCTAATTGGTTATTAGTTTGTGATGGATATTTTATTTTTATATATTTTTAATAATGTTTTTCTCTCTCTTTATTTTCAGCTCTTTTTGCTGCTGTTGAACACGATCACTTAGAAAAAGCTAGGACTATATTAGAATCTACCGACGTCGACGTTAACAGGTGAGCTTTTATTTAATTAAACTAAAAAATGTACGTTGCTTGTTAATTAAAAAGTATCAAGGTATAAAGATACATTATGAAAGCTAATATTTTCGGTTAAATTAAAAGGAATTTCTCTCAGTATCTTGGCAAAACCTTGTTTTATAGCAAACGCTTTCTTAAACATTTTCATTAAAAATAAATATATTTCTTTTTCTAATTAATCATATGGATCATTAAACATAAGCTAATTGTTTATAAATATGCTTATATCTTAAAAGTAAATATATCTTTGGGTACTCAATATTTTTGTTTCAGGAGCTTATTGACCAATATATTGCTCCCTTTTGTGCTCGCGAACGTCGTTTTGCGGCGAGGCAGCGAAATCTGACGTTTGGCGTCAGTCGGTCCCAATCGGTTAGAATACACAAACTTACATGTTCCTCAATTCAGAACTTATTAAATAAACAGTCAGCGCATTCTGACTTTACAAGAGTATTTCACCCCTTTTTAGTTCCGCGGAGTTCCGACCTGATACTATTGTTTTTTAAATTATCCATAAATAACATAGACATGACCATTAGAAATTCTAACTATTTAATTGTATGCCGATGACTTTAAAGTGTTCAAAAAAAGCCTTCTGAAGATAAGCTGCTGACAACCATTTACCTTTCAGCATCAAAATATGCCATGTTGCATCGTTTTTAATCTTTGTTGCCAATGGAGTTTTTAAATATTTATTTCGGGATTATAACCCTTTGGGGTGTGACTTCGCAGACAGTAAGACGCAGGTGGAAACTAGTGAGAATTGTATTAAATTATATTACATATATTACGGCTACTATAATGGGCAAGATGTTTTTCTCCAAGCAGTGGTGGAGAAGCTGGCGCAAGGATGATGTTGAATTCTAATTGGTGTGACAGCGACAGTATAGCGGAAGTTGATCCCTCTCTCATGAGATACGAGTTAGTTCTGTTATTATCCTCTCCTATATTTCATTTTATTTTTATTAAAAGCTTTGCGTTATGATTTGTTGTGTTCCAGTAGAAAGTTATGATACATTGGCAAGCATTTCTTTAAATTACTAAAGAGACCTCTAAAGCATATTCTTAAAAATTTACAGCTTTGAGTTCTTGAACATTCTTGAGCAACGCATTCTAGGCAACTTTTCATGCTGGTTTTAGCAATGACATTCGCATTCGTCATCCAGCTTCTTAATATACTGGCACTTGATATTCTGATTTCTCGAGAAGTTGTTTCGCTAATGATAATCTTTCATATTCAATGCGTTCTTATGGTTTAATGGAGCCGCAGGGTCCTTAGGAATTCGTTGAGCCATTAAATAATCTCCGAATAAATTCTTACATATTTCTGCTTTTGAAGAATAACTAAAAAAGTCGTTATTTTTTTGACTGGTAAAAGATTCTGGATTTTGCAAATATTTAATTAATGACATCATTGTATGGTTTCTTCGATTATATAATTTCTCTTTAATTGCCGGTTGAAATTTCAGAATTTATATTTTCCAATTGTTTCAACAAAATTTTAAGACCCCTTCGGCTGTTAATAATAATTGCAAGACAATTGCCAATAACAGCTGTTGATACTTTACAAAAACCTTTTTAGATTATTAAAAAATTAAAATAGTTCTGATCCGTTTTATATTTTTTTGATTCCCAAGCGTAGTTTCTTCTTATCGGAACGGGTTCTTGGATCACCAAAGCAAAGATAAAGCCGCCGGCCGGCTAGAGTAATAGAAAATCGCAATACAATTGTTGGTCATTCAAATAATTTCGATCTTCCGAGAAAGTATGCATATTTTTAAACATCTGGCACGAACACATTCGAAAAGGTTTCTTATCTAAGCGTCTTTTTTATTATTTAAGCAAAATTAAGGGGAGTTCGAGTGTTGAACATTTGTAAACAATTTTTTTGCCATTCACAGACCTTCCAAGAAGTATGCATATTAGGCATGCACCCGCCTTTACTTATACAGCGTTATAAAAAGGGCAATGCCTTTTAAAAATATTCGTACAAATTTAATTTTATATATTAAAAAATGTTTTATAAAATTCTCGATTTGACGATTGAATAATTTATTAGTCTGAATAAACATTATTGATCAATAGATAAATACTCCTATAAAATTTAGTAAGTAACTTTAATATCAAATACAATAAAATATCCCAAAACGTAGTTTTAAGAATCATATTGCTTGTTGCTCATTTAACTTTAAGAAGGTATGACCCTGTATTTTATTTTTATCTTTGTCACAAATTAAGAGCATTTTTGTTGAGCGCGTTAAGTTCACTTCATAGTAGCGGCAAAGTACTTTTTTTCTCTTTCATTACATTGCCTCCTCGATTTCGTATTTCCTTTTTGCACATTTTCCTTTGCTGAATCGGATTAATTCAGTCGTGTTAAGATTTCAAGTTTTCCTGCTGCGGAAAACTCGGCCTTGTATTCGCTTCTCGGCTTTTCAAAGTGTGTATTTGTGTGAGGAAATTGTATGATAAGTAAAACCCTCTTAATTGGCGTAAATGTAGAGGCAATAACATGGTGGCAAACATCAAAACTAAATTTGCCTCAGTGTTTATAAGATAATTTGTTTAATGTATCGTTATGTATAATGTGTATTATATTACAAACAAGGTTCTTAAGGTGTAGATACGAAAATGAAAATATGTTTCTAAGGCATTTTATTTTGGGTTAAAATAAAATGCTTTAGAAATATTTTTGGGAACAGTTTTCGATATCTAAATAAGCTTAAAATCACAGTTTCTATCAACGATTCAATTACAGTATACTAACTTTATGTGCAGGATATAAAAGGCTTACATCAATGTGACCTTTGTATATTTAAAATAATAATATTAATGACCAATATTGAGTACGCTAACTGCGAGTACCTGCGAGTAAAACTCAGATATCTGGGATTGTTGTGTCCAATATATTTTTTTTATCTTTATTATTATAATTGAGTCGGATAAATTATTTAGCAACAAGGCCAGAGAAGCATGCTCAAAGGATAAAGATTTTAAACTCCTTAATTGATGCGTGTATCCCAATATTTTTAAGGCTTTTTGCATATGTTTTCTATATGCTGATGAAATCTATAGTTCGCTTAAAATATATCACCCAAATCGGCTACCACTTACGTGCGATGAACCATGTTGTTATTGAAAAGAAAGTCAATGAAATTTTTTTTAATGGATTCTTTAAGGTAATTAATGAAAAGTAAGAATTTAAAATTATAAATAATTTTATTAGTATCATTTTTATAATTGATAAAAAAATCAATAATGGACTGTGTTTAAAACCTTGAATTCCTGATGTGACAATGTATTCATATGACTTGTATAGTATTTTAAATATTTTACTTTTACTTTTTTTTGAAGATATAGGAGACAAAGGCGTTCATCCACGTTTGACATTTCAATTGTTTGACGCCGGTGTATTATTTTCCGTTTTCCTGTCTACGATTTAATTAGACACAAGAGTGGACACTCTAAAAATACAAGGGGAAATATTGCGTTTCCGGCGGGCCGGAAATCGCCTATTAAAGCGGAAGGAAAATCCCGGTCCGCCCACACAATTTTCGCCCTTTTCGAAAGGAACGTGAAGATGGAAAAGCGAGGTCGTTGATTCAATTAAAGTTTCAATTTCGTACAATTTGAATTTTCTTAAGAAGATTCATGGCATATTGGATTCTTCTAACGAATGAATTGGCACCGTCTCTATGAGAGTTGTTTTTACATCTTTGCTTCTAATGTTCCATCTTCTTATTTTTAGTTTTTGCTTATGATTTCACCAAAACATCTATCTTACCCAGATATAATACACTAAAGACAGTATTTATTCCAATCCGGAAGACATTTGCGTTATGTACAAATAGTTGTAGTCTTTCAGCTAATGTGATATTTTAGCACTCGTATAAAGTCATCCTTTTAATGTTATATCTATATCTGCTGGAATATAAATATCTCAATGCATAAATATCTCATATTTAACGCAATGGTCATCACGTGCTCTGGAATGTGAGTCTAGGAAAATTTATTGCCAGCAATTAATCGCTAGCAATTTATCGCATTAACAATTTATAGCCTACAAATAATCGCTAGCGTATTTTATTACCAGGTAATATGATTGATATTAAAATATATTTTATTTTAATCCGCGATCAATTGACGCGTTGGTAAACTGCTAGCGATTAATTGCTGGCGGTGAATTTGGGATAAATTTTCCGGATCCTGATGAATGTATCGGTACGTGTAAATACACAGAGAAGTATTGATTTCTTCTTGTTGAGGTGTGGTTGTTGGAATTTTAATCTTATCATCCTTTTCACTTTATTGTTAAAACATAAAAAACTGATCACGAAGAAATGGATAAAATTCATTCGAAAACTTTTTTTACTTTTTTTTTTATTATGATTCATACCTTGCTTTACGTGTTCCTTATTTTTTTGTTTTTAAAATTATTAGTGTCTTATATTAGTCTCAAAAAAGCGTTGTCCGTGGGTACGTCCGGACGTCAAGTTAGACCAGTGGACGCGAAGAGAGAAGCGGCGACCTAAAGCCAGTCTAAATTTGAGTCGCTCTCCTCTTGCTTGTAGTCCAAACTAGAGAGCGCTCAAAGATCTTGTCAATAGAAGTGTCTCTGAGAAAGCTATAGAAGAGTTTTTATGCAAAGTGTCCGGCGTTTTCGTATTTATATCCATCGACTAATGACTAATTACAGATGGGTTGTGAGTTTTTTTATAAACAAATTGCTGTTGGCTACTTAAAGCTAGGCGACGGATATTTTATTCCTTTCTGATTTTTTGCGTGCAGTTTTTAACTTAAGCTGTTCAAATGTTTCTCATGGTGGTATCCTATTTTAGTGAAAAACCTATTTTTATTAAACGATTAAAAAGCTTATCAACTGCTCTTTTTATGGCGCATGAGTTAATTATAAATATAAGAGTGGTTTAATTGACGAACCCTATAAAAGATCAACTAAATATTCATAATAATAATCAAATAGTTCAGATAACAATACTTTTGCAGTTCAAATGTACTTGAGATAATAAGTTTTAAATGAAAGAAGTTGATTATGAAATTTATATTTTTAGGGCCATTCCAAATGTACGCGTTATCTTTTCTCAAAGCGACTGGATTGTATATATAATTCTTTTTGCGTACTTTTCAACTTGATCTTGTAAAACTTTTCTCACGGTGATCTCCCATTTTAACAAAGAAACCGAATTTTTCTTAGACTAAAAATACTTTTTTGTTTTTTATAAATGCATAGCATGAGTTAATCCCTCCATTTGTGAATAGAAGAATGGTTCAATTGATTAACATGACACTGAATAAAAAAATGCTTCAGATGATAAAAAATTTGTTTGTCTTTGATAGATTTTTTTTAATTATCTCACAAAGTATTGATCCGAAGGATTAGAATAAAATATATATAATATATAAAATATAACTAATAAAATTATTATTATGTATAATATATAAATAAACGACTGTTTTATTTACATTTTTTTGTAAATTGCTTCAGTATATTAATATTCAAAATTATAGGATTGTCTTAATCCTGTCATTTGGGAGTAATTCAAGTGGGTAGAATCAAAACCCAGGATAGTAATAAATTTGCATGTGGACGGACCAGCGTTGTCCCTTTTGAGAATTATTTAGAGACGTATTGTTATAATATATTCATATTCATAACAACCAAAGTTGGTTCGAAGAATTTCGGTGCTGCGGGTAAAACTAATAATTAGATCATAGCAATGAAACTCAATTCCAAAGATGTACTCGTAGTAGTTATTCAAAAATAAGTTGTATTTAAATATTTATTTAAAATTACGTAACATATTAATCCATAAATAAATAATAGGTACTGTAATAAATTAATAAAAATTTTACTTACTTGAGAAATCCAAGAATGAATCAACAAAAAACAAATCAATCAAATCCTAATTCATAAAATAGCACTTAACTTTTAATTCTATGATATTAATAACAAAGTGCCAATATTTATTTATTAATAATTTATTTCTGAAGCATATACGTCTGGCGTTTATTATTAATCTGTAGCTTTACCGGGTGAATTTGATGGGCAGAAATATAACGATTGATATTTAATCCAAAATAAACCGATTAACTGCAGATCCATTTTAACGAAACTTGACATCCAGAGTTAAGCTAAGACCAAATAACTCGTTCGTACGTTGTATCGAAGTTTACAAAGTCGAAAACTTGACTAAAACGATTTTTAACAAAATGAGACAAACGCGTTAATCTTGTTAATTAGTTAACTTGTGCAAACTCTCAGTTTGAATAAACACACATACATACAAATATACATACACACATTGGATTATGCTTTAACCAACGCGTTCGAATTGAACAATTTATTAATTAGTCAAAGCCGTTTTGTTAATTCTGAGTCGCGTTAGAGTACGCTTTTGCCACTGTTGTATAATATATTGAACAAACATGATACATGTTGACCCAGAAAACGAATATATCTTGATGAATATATCTCACATGCTTAATAAAATTTAACCCTTTTTATTTTGTCTGGTTTCAATGTTTATATTTCAGTATATGGATATTTTTATATCTTTAGAAAAATAATGTGCGTACCACGTATTTAAATGTCAGGTTATAAAATTTTCTAGAAAGCTATTGTTATTGTGGGAAAATTTTCTTTACGGAAAATTCCAAAAATAATTTAAATAATATATAACGTTTTTTATATGTATAGCCTATAGAACATATTATATATTTTTAATAAATATAATACATAATTCAATTTTCGAACTATTGTATTTAAAAAAAAACAGGTCTATCAAATCGGTTATGATGCCTAAATTTTAATTTAATTCTAAAACCATTTTATGTTATATAATAAATAACTGAGTACGCTGTCATGTTACTGCTATTAATATAAAATAAGGCGCCTACCATCGTTGTCCATCATGACGCATTGGGAAAACCTTTCAAGTGATGTAATAAAAAAATCTGTAACAAGCGATGGCATTTTTAGCAACTGTTACTTAATAAATGGCATAGCGAAGGCGGTGCAAATTTTCATTTTAAGCCGCTAAAATCTAATCTGGAAATACACATATTTAAATATGCCTGTCAAAACCAACCGATTAATAGAAGATTAATCAACGTTGATGGTGGTTAGCTTGTGCTGTGGCAAATTGGCCACTGCAGTAATATTTTATTGCTAATTTAGTATAGTTATGTGTTATTGTTATTAATGGCATGAGATCGGCGGGTGAGGCGCCACCGGCCGTCGTACTTCCATCGTGGTCGTCAAAGGCATGTTTGCTTACGGTGCCACCTAGTTTGTGTAATCAGTCATAGTCCCTTTAATCGAGATATTGATTTATTCTTATTTTTATCGATTACTGAAAAAAGTATCGTTTATTAAATCACGTACAAAAAATATTAAATAAAAATTCGCAACAGAATGTCACGTAAAAATCATTTTGCCAGAATGTTACATTCACCATGTGTAAGTGAAAAAAACTTTGAACAGCATTTGCCTATTTTATAAATATACCACAACCCCTAAATTATTGTGGTAAATTAGTTAACTTTTAAATAATTCTATCAATGTTAAACATATGCTATTAAAATAATACATCCTAGAAAAACATCTAAAAAATATTAAATTACACTATTTTTTTCAGGCTTATTAGTAAAAAACGTATGCGTAAGCTTGTTATGTAAAAACAACATAAAAAACATAGGTTATATACGTATAGTAAATATAGGTTAAATATAGGAAATAACTGTTGAATAAATCAGATTATTAACGCAAAATTTCACAATATAAATATATTTAATACTCGACCTTAGACATTCGAAAATAATATTCATTCTATACTCGAAAAACAAAGCATAACATTGACAAAAAAGATGCGTAGAAAGACTTTATAAAACTGACTGAAAAAAGTTTGGCAACTATGCTATTATGTCTGACCACCCCTAAAAATATCCGTAATAATTTAAATAATTTTACTTTGTAAGAGGTTTTAGTTATTAGTTTATTTCTTATTTATCTATTTTTTCTTATTAAATCTTCCGTTGTAATCTGACAGGCGTAAACCCAATGCGTTATAATATGCAAATCTCTATCAACTGAATAAGTCAATCAGACATAATGAATACTTACAAGTATGTATTTTTATTTCATTTATACATTCTAATATGCTAGGCACCATAGTGTGATACAAGCCATTGCCCAGTGTCACTCAGGCTTAGAAAAACATAGCATAAATTCGTCAATGAAACTGCGTGAAAGAACTCAAAATAACTGTTAAACTATGTATTGCTACTAAGCCATTATGGCTGATCACCCCTAAGATTTTTTTTAAATCGTTAAATATCAAAAAAGTGCACGTCTTTGTATGTGATCATTAGTAAACGCTCGCAGAATATTATTTTTGGTGTCGAAGGCGTACCAACGGGTGTGAATTTTTCATTTTGCCTTATTGCTCGAAATAAACCCGCACATTATTGGTCAAAGCTGCTGAATATCAAACACATAAAATACCTGTTTTAAAAAGCTATATCACTTTGGCCTCAAACTTCACTAGTTCAGATTACAATCAATACTTAATACGACTCATATGTCACATTAACGATATTTTCATTTTCACCACTTTCTTTATCTAATTTATTTTATTCTGAAATCCCAATGGAAGAACGCTACTCTTATACTCCTAAAGCATTGTTTGAAACCAGTTAATTTGTCGCGTACAAACAGAACTGCAACGTGCCAGCCATTCTTACTGTTGCAGATACATGACGAACCACAAATTGCTGCTAAATTAAAACTTTGATCGCCCACGGGCAAAAGCCCAATTGTCGCAGTGCGCAAGATAAGGTCGGCTCTACGTAGTTTAAACCATTCAATTATACTATCACGCCTCAGACATTTGCATTTGATTTATGCCGTATTAAAATGTCTTACAAACGTTTCAGAACAAAGAGGTGTAATGATACCGGTGTTACTCTAAAATCGAGATAACGCCAGTATTATGATGTTTATTATTTAGTATTTGTTCCAATATTGCTTCTCTATGTTTTACATAAAATCTGTTAAGTAAGTAAAGAAAACATGGATACATCCATGACAGTGTGTTTTTAAGGAACACTTCACCTGTGACCATCTGTTTCGAGAGAAAAAGTACGCTCTTATTTTGTGATCCCATTTATCACCCGTATAAAAACAGTCTTAAAATATATTTCTCTACCCTCTATTATGTTTCTACTCCACTGGGAATTTTATTTATATTTTGTATAATAAACTTTTTTTTACCTATATGAAAAACGCTGGTAAAATACTATTACTATTAATAACCGCGTGTTTTTATAACGAGAAAATGTGAATTATGCTTTAAAACAGATATTGTAGTGTAAAGGAAACATTTCGACTAAAATGTCTTATGAAAAATTAAATTATGGAATTTATATGGAATCATTATAATTCAAATTCCACATGAACCCACAATTTTTCCATTTCCATCGTGTCGAAGAGATCGTAATTAGTGATTATTATAATTTAAATTCCGATCAATAAACCAAGATAAGCTTTTCTCAATCTCACGGATAAATATCAAGGCGAATAAATTATGACGCATTGGGAAACCCTTTTAAGTCGCGATGGTCAGGTTTTTAATAAAAAAAAATAAGCTAAGATAGGTCGCTATGTTATTAGTGCGATGTATTTATGCTATAATATTTATAAAATCATATTTGTTCCGTACAATTTATAAATACGTATTAATAAAATTTCCAGTTCCTTAAACGACTCAATGCGACAACTTTGCTAGACTAAATATGTCGTTCTAAGTGGAAATGCGCTTTGATTATGTCTGCATGAAGGCCTAAGCTCATACTAAATCGACTGTGTTGATTTGGCGTTAGCTCCACTGGTAGCGAGCTCGAATACGAACATCAATATACAGATGGTTTATTTAAAATATGGTTTTCTCGCTGAAACTGTTATTTTTTTAAATATTGGCTTAAACTCGTATATAGCTTTCATTTTAAGTTAAAAAGAACTAAACTATGGACGCTACAGTATTGTAGTTTTATTAAAAATCATAATATTTAAACATGTGCCATAACAATGCTTGATTAAAGTTTTGTACAATAAATTATTATATAGATGGCTTGGCTGAACCAAATCTGAAGATCGAAGTGGAAAGACTGCGTTTTTTCGGCTTTGATGGTATGTCAGCCTGAAGATCTAGTCTCGTACAAATTCGTTTGTAATTTGGTCAAACTCAAATATCTTTTTTAAATTGTTGACGGAATAACGTCTCAAACTAGTAACTGAGGTTGCAGGTTCGAGCCCTAGCAGCGGCACTTATACTTTTTTATAAAAAATGCTCTATTGTAAAATACCGGCCCCAGCTGTAGTAACATCTATTGGTTATAAATTATATTACATACAATAATTTATAATTATCAATATAGATGTCACTGATTTCCAGACTTTCAGCCTGGTGATTAATACTTGTAGGTATTCATCTGATTGGCTTACTCAGTTGTTACAGATTTACCCCGCTGTAACACATTGGGCTTACGCCTGTCAGGTTACAACGGAAGATTTAAAAAAAAATACAATTTATTTACCGTTACCTGATTCCTTTGATTTTCTCATTAATTCTACGCCCATATAATTGCATAAAACAGTATTTAAAAACATGTTTTTTTTTCGAACTAAAGAGGTATTTGCTTCATTGTTTTTGCTAATGTTGTATTTCTATGTTAATTAAGATTTAAACACGTGCTAGGCCAACAATAAAAACCCGTTTCACAAAAGTTGACTGCGCCGCAAAGAATTTTAGCATCATATCGCTTGTGTACTACCCTGCTCTAAAAATGATTTTATTTTAAGCATAAAAAATCTAATTTAGGGCTTTTTAATGATTATTTTTTATAGCAGTATATTACACAAGTAAAAATATTATAAACCAAAAAAATACAACATTATCACATAATAGAATTCCAATTACGATAATAATACTATTCTTAAATATTATATTTATATAGCTTATCCTCACAATCAATACTCACAAAAGCTTATAATACTGACAATTATGATACTGAATTTTAAAACAAAATTTTGCAACAGTGATTTTTTTACTGCTATTTGTCAATATATCTTTATTATTACATATCGGAAAGTGTTAACAAATATGGAAAATAACTAAGATATAAAAAAAAATTATGTTGCAAACTTCAAAATGTAATTTACCCCTAAATTTCCGTTAAAATATAATTAAATTATTCTGATGATTCATCAAATTTAAAAGCTGCACTAAAGTTTTAATTAATCTTGGTTTGTGGAACAATTGCCCAAGTAATTTGTTTTTAATGTAACATTTAAATATTAATTATTATCTTTTACTTTTTAAAGCCGCGTATTATTTATAAAAAAATTATGCCGCTTAAAATTTATGTGACTATATTATACATTTTGAATTTATACAAATATTGGCGTGGTATTTTTCGCTGTATCAATTAGATCTAGTAGTTAAAGCCAATCGCGATAGTGTTTAGCTCCACCTCTTATCCATCCCTTTGTGAAAGTTTGTTTCAAGGTGGCCGTCTGATAATCACAAAGAATAATACATACAATGTTTATTTGAGTTTTTATTGTAATTAATGACTTTCAAATTGTAGGTGTTCTGAAATGCAGATTTATAATTTTTTGCTGAACCAAACCATAATCAATTTGCAGATTTCAAATGATTATCGCTGAAACCAATAAAAAATACATGACCAATAAAAAATACTCGAAGCGATTTCTTCTTATCTGACTATTAGTTCTTAAATTACCAAAACAAAAATAAGACTGATTAGAATTGTTGAAAAAATCGTAAATATTTTTTTTATTCAAATACTTCCGACCTCTATTAAAAGCTTCCAAGAAAGCATGCCTATTTCCAAACATCTGGCACTGACCTAATCATTCTTATGCAGCGGTATAAAACAAATCAGAATTTTCGTAAAACATTTTAAAATATTCGTATAAATTTAATATTTTTACAAAAAAAAAAGCAAAATGATAATTTTCGAGAAATCAGCAAATTTCTTTAGAATGAAAATTTTCGTTCTAGGGTCTTTTAACATTTAAAAATATTTGTATAAATTTATTTTATAACAAAAAAAAAGCAAAATGAATATTTTCGATAAATCAGCAAATTTCTTGTGAAATGAGAATTTTCGACTTGGCATTTTTCTTACACGAATGGTTTGGTTAATTCGTAAACAAATTAACCAAACCCTTCTTGACCTAATGAAATTTTTAAAATCAACTATTGTTTTTAAACTTTCATTTGGTCAAGTTGAATTTTATTTGATTTAAGCATATCTAAACCGAATTTTGATCAATAGGAAAGCTCAAAAAACAATTATCACTTCTCAGAAGTAAAAAATCCACGCCAAAAGCAATAAAATCGTGCCGTCGCAGTTGGAACGCTTGCGTTACAACGGAGTAAAAATCAATAGCTACTAAGTAGTGTATCTTTTTGAATGCGGCAGTATCGGTTAAAGTATATTCAAACCGAATTTTGGTCAATTGGAAGGCGTAAAAACAATTATCACTTCTCAGAAGTCAAAAATTCACGTCAAAAGCAATAAAATCGTGTTTTGATTTTATTGCTTTTGGCGTGGATTTTTTACTTCTGAGAAGGGATAATTGTTTTTTTCGCTCTTCTATTGCTAAAATTCGGTTTATTTGTTCCTCATTTAATTTGTAATATTATTTAAAAGGTCGTAATGTCAACGCTAGATTACCAAGCGTTCCCACTACGACAGCGACGACGATTTTATTGCTTTTGACGTGGATTTTTTACTTCTGAGAAGTGATAATTGTTTTTGCGCCCTCCTACTGACCAAAATTCGGTTTGAAAATACTTTGATCAGATATTTTTAAAACATATTGTAATATCGAAATGCAGACAAACTATGGATGCGATGTCTGCCTGTACTTATTCTTTTGCTTATTTTCCCTGAGAGAGGACTTGACCTAAAGAAAGTTTTAAAACTATAGTTAGAACTTTAAGTTATGTTTGATTTATTTGCTTAGGTTAGGTTTGGGTTTAAACAACAAATGAACGTTTCGCAACTACCAAATTGAGTTTTATAGACATTTTAGAGCAGCGTTGTAGCTGGATCTAATAGTGAATATGTATTTTGATATTATTTTACGGAAATAATCAGTGAAATTATATTTATACTAGGGAAAATATACAATTACTACGACATTAAAGAGTACAATATAGGGTGAAATAGAAAAGATGTCTATGAACAAAAAACTTTCGAATCAAAATTCAAACTTTTAACTGACACAAAAAAACGCGTATGTGAACCTTTAAATAGTTTATTTTATTTTACAGTACTTATTTTTTATATTATATATTACCCATATGATTCATTCTAATGGAATTTTTTGACTAAAAAATATTTAAAATTCTAGATTTTGAATTGATTTTTCAGAAAAAAAATCCTCTTATTTATTCACAGTAAAAGCAATAAAACGATATGTATATTTATGATACAAATATTAATAAATAAATGTATTTAAAAATCATAAAAAATTAAATTTAAATATAAAAAAATATTTATTTACAATATATTAAATTAATTTTTTCATACACCCCCAAAACTGGATCAACCCTTAGCGAAGGCATATCGACTTCTAGAACCTATTATCAAAAACTTCTGGTTTCTAGAATATTCAATTATAAAGCATTCAAAAATTTTAACATCAAAGACCAACCCTTTTTTATGTAACGGTATAAAAAAATACAGCGGTTTTAAAACATCTTAAAATACTCGTACAAATTTAATTCTTACCAAAAAAATTTCTAGAAGATATACTAGTCGTGAGTGATATAATATTTTTTTAATATCAGGGTTAAAGTCAGCTATATTGGTTAAAAAAAATTAAATTGTCTACATAGGTGTATATGTTTATGTACAAAATTCGATTGGGCACAGATCATTAATATTGAGAATTCGATTCATACTTTTTAAAATAAATTATCCTCTTAATATACAAAAGTTAAAGAACACGCCTCTTGCTTACAGTTTCCATAAATATATGTTAGGAGCAGTGAGATCAGGCATTAATCCTGTTCATTTATGCAACATAAATTATAGAGGGGAAAAAAGAAAAAAAAAATCATACATATTTTTGTAGTAATATTCGTACGTTGTACCATATGCATATTTGTGTAGTAAACGTATTTGAAGCAGCATTAATTTAACGTAACACGTTATGTTTTAATATTTGCACTGCAGAAATATTTCAAATGAGTAATGTACGTTCTGTGTATTTGTACAGTTGAGTTATATTTATTGCTGTATACCGTCAAGAATAATATATGTACGTGGCTTTAATGTACTAATTGTTAACATTATTTCATAGAATTACTAACGATAGTATTTTTTTTAAATCTTATGCACCAAAAATAGTTATTTCCACCGCAACTATTTCACTTCTAGTGTTGTTAGCATTGCTTTTTTCCCTGACCATCATTTTAACATGTTCAACGTCGCGATTTTTCGATTTATATTTTTATTTTCTACGAATGTGTGTGCAAACTTTTTAAATGTCAACTTAATGATCAAATATTTGTCGTGTACTACTCATTACGTCTTCGCGAGTTTATGTGAATATTGGAAAAAAAAATAAAAAATAAGTCAGCGGCTTTATTTTTAGAACAAAAGTTAACTCTTGTCCAAATTAAAAGTTAACGATGACACAGCTCTGTCAGCTTTGAGGCTCGGAAAGTTTGCCATGTCAAAAAATAGGATACGAGTCGGAAATTCTTTGATGAAGTATCAAGTATATTTAATCTGCCCCTCTTTAATGTTGCGAAGAGTACAATATTATATAAACAGTGCTAATCAAATATAGAGTCGTTAAAAACAATGTTTTTGAATAAAATACATTTATCTCGTGTAAGGATAAGCTTTCTGTGACTTGGCTGTTAATTAAGAGTTAAAACATATTTTGAAGTTAAACTTAGCTCGGCTCATTTTAAAATATATCAAGGTGAAGCAATATAAAACTGCACTCAACTGCACACGATTTACATATATGTTTTTTCTCAGGTTGTCTCGAAGATCGGGTTGAACATTTATTATGCTTAGCTCTATCTGGTCGACAGTTTTTATGCTAGTTTGGCTGAATTCTTGTTTATTCCAAGTCGAAAGGAAAAGAGAGTCTGAAAAAATAATTCAGTATGACTACTCCGACTCTTTATATTATATATAGAAATAGTCCAAACAACGCCTCCTCCAGCTCTCAGTTATCTTTGCTAATTTCGATTTTTCGAAGCAGAACCAGACTCATTGTTATTGCCTAACAAAGATCTTGTTAGACTTTACTTAGATAATAGTGATTCGAAATTGATAAAATTTGGCAACGATTTTATTTAATAAAAATATTTAGACTTTGACCTTTTAGTGCAATTGTTTACGTAAGTGCTTTTGAAAAGGTTAATGAATGTCACTCAGAAACGCAATCTTTTATTTGCCCTTACAGAACCGTGCTTTATTTATATGGCCAGTCAAGAAACCGGTTGTAAATAATTTTAGGATATTTTTTTTTAATTTCACAGGCAGCTAAAACGCCGTTTTAGATCAGATTTGAAATTCAAATGGGTTGTCAGTGTTGATTTTGTCTGAGCTCCAATGAAAGCGAGTTCAGGGCTGAATTCCAAATCAGAAGCAAAGTGAATTTTATTTTATTTTTTATTACAAATCTGATATCATGACTTGAGAGATTTCCCCAATGCGTCATGGTGACCATTATACAAACAATAATTATACAATTAAACCTTTAAAAAACTATGATGAACACCTAAAATAGACAAGCACTAACTTACTTTTTTCCAACTCCCCATAGCTATCACTAAAAACATTCTTGTTGGATGGCTCTCAAATGAGTAGCGTTTTCAAGCGTTGACGTCCTGGCCGCAACGGTCAAGAATAAGGGACGCAATCGCGACTCTCTATGGCACTCTAAATACAAACAAAATTCAATCTACTTCAAACTCGACAGTGAATAGACATTTGGTTAAAGCTGGATTTATAGCCCGAAACCCAGTAAAAAACACTATTTACAGAGAAAATGAAAAATAATCGCCTTGGAACGTAGAAGATCGGAGAAGAGTGGATTTCTCCGACGAATCCAAATTTAATCTATTTGGAGCAGATATATAATAAAAGTGTTTTATTTACAAGCTTCTTGTTGTAAGTAAAACACTATTGTTTTTTTATGAATAGAACCAAAAAAGGGTCGCGCGCACGTGCTAAGTTAGAGGCTCGTCATTATGCACTTGCTGAGACGACGAAAAAATTGCACCTTTCCCAGAATTCGCGCAATTATACCTTAATAATTTTACAATACCAGTATTTTTTTAACGGTATTAGCGGAAAACGAAAGTATACATATTATAAATAAATCACAAAATAAGTTGCCTAAGCATCTTTACTTTCCAAATATTTCTCGCGTGTGTGTTATAAATATTTAGTACAGTATACCTCCCCAATAACACGGTAAATTGGGACCGTGCTATTTGGGTGCGTGTAGTTGGGAGATTAGAAAATACTCCTACATTATTTTGCAATACATACGTACGAATCAGGCGCGTATGGTGAGATATCCTTCCTTTGGCTCGCTCACACATATGGTAACGGGCACCCAAATTTACCGTGTTATCGGGGGGGGTGTACTGTATGTAGTTTTGGGTCAGGTTTTATTATTTTTTTATTTACTTTTATACTCACTTGTATGCGCACCCGCGATTTATAAAATACAACAATAAAGTTTTCGGCTTGTTTTAAATATTTATTATTATTATTATCAAAATATAACAATGAGATTGACTTTGTAAATACATTATTAGTATTTCTTCAATTTAACCTCGTTATATTTGACCGTAAAAAGTCTGGGGTTTCCGTAACGTTTTATAGGAAGTGATGTTGCGGTTGTTTGTTAATTCAGAACGCTTTGTTCGTCCCTGGGCTTTCGAAAAGCAGTGTAAACATACCGCACCCAACCCCCTTAGGCGTCCCTCTTACAAATTTAATCGCAAAACATTTTTTTTTTGTAAGCGTCGGTCTGCGGGTTACATTTTCTCGCGCGGAAACACATAAAATAAAACCTAAAATGTGTTCTTTCATAAATTAAAAAAATACGCAGACATAAAAGTGTATTACGTTTAACGTTGCGCTCTTTGGGAACTCGTTATTTAAAATTAAATTCGAATGATTAATTGTAGACATTAAACTTCTTCTTTTAGTACCTTATTTGTTTGGCAATGGTTCTGGCTATTATTGTCCTAAGTATGTAGATAGTTGTATTCTGAATCTTTAGCAATCTTGCATTAAGGTATAAGGTTTTTATATTTTTTATTTGTCTTATTGTTTAACTGATACGGAGATTACATGAAAATGATTCCTACCCTTTCTGCAACTTCAGACAGCAATTAAAGAGATTTTATTCATCAACCATTCACAGCGTCAGAATCTACCTTATTTTTTTATGAAAGCTACGACCCACATATGTAAAGGTTTGCAACCTGCGACTTCTGTTCCTCGTTTGTGATATAATATATTACCTCCCTTTGTCTTTTAAATGTATTTTTAAAAGCTTAACGATAAAGATTAATTACTTTACTGATGTTGGTTTGGTTAGATCCATGTTAATCCCATAAAATTATATTAGCTCTTTGAGCTTCACTCAAATCGTGGTTTTTCAGTGTTTATAAAATGTCAAAATAAATTGATAATATGAAATTTATTAACTAGAAAGATGCTCTCCATAATACAAATCTGTGCAATAGTCATATCAAAGATTAGGTTGAACTCTCGAGAATAGGTCAGACGATCGAAATTTAAAGCAGCATGTCCCCTCCCATCCTCGATCACCTGTCCAACGTCGATGATTTTGGATGGAACTAGACTCTTTTGTATTCGACTGTATAATTATATAACGGCAGATTAAAATTCAGTCAAAATTGCCAACGTCGTAATTTTATGGAATATATAATCCGGGGATATTTGGTACCTGTTCGGACCGCATTCGCATTTGACACTAACCTTTTGATGTACTAGTACATCGGAAATATTTTAGCACCGATCTTATAATATATACGGTTTTTATGCAAGTACTTATGGAACTAATAATGAATGTGTGTTATTGGAGACGCAATATCGTTTATTTAACACTCCGTTTCTTAGAAGATCCAAGGAATAAAAATCGTTTAATTCTGAAGCAACGATTATAAATAATCTAGCGTCAACTTCATATACATATATTTAATCAAAATACCGTTACTTAATATGTTTCGATATATCGCATTAGCAATATTTACTCAACATTAATTTTAATATAATTATTTTTAACCTTTTCAGCTTGAATGCAGATGGACTATCGCCGCTGGATGTTGC
Organism: Plectrocnemia conspersa; assembly: GCF_051122295.1. Taxonomy (NCBI): domain Eukaryota; kingdom Metazoa; phylum Arthropoda; class Insecta; order Trichoptera; family Polycentropodidae; genus Plectrocnemia; species Plectrocnemia conspersa. The sequence goes on along the minus strand of NW_028277177.1, from coordinate 3,806,868 downwards.
TGTTCTCGGCAACAACAGACCACTCGCTAAAATGCTTCTCAGCTTCGGAGCCCACGAAGGAAACCAATGTAAGAATAGCAAATTACCTCATTAACTTAACGGCTGTACTATATCTATCTACTTGCAACATAAAGCAACACCTGAATCAATAAATGAAAGACATGTGTTCAAATCCCATATGAATCTGTGAGATCAGAATTAGTATTTTTATACAATTATAATTTTTCTCGATCATCTCAGATAAGGTTTTTAGATTTTCGTAATCTTACAGATGAATATTGTGATTAATAAATTAAATAAAAACAGAGTGACATCTATTGATTGTAAGCTGTCATAATAGTTTATGATTGATAAAATATATCTTACTGCTTCACAGAATTTGATTTCAGTCTGGTGTCTCACTACTTAGTAGTTGTTAAATTAATACTATGTTGTAAAGTGTTAAGCTTATGCATGTTGCAATGAAATATTTACAATAAATAAATAAAAATACCGCTAAGTGATTTTTTGCACAATTAATGCGCATGAGGATCCGAGAGAAGAAATAATTCCATTTTTGTCAACAGCAAAGGAATTTGACCCAATTTCATTCAAGACCGTTATGTGTAGTTATGATGGTTCGGTGATTATTGCGTAAACGAAAATTGCACAGCGAAAATTCCGATCATTGACGATCAATATATTTAAGCAACACATATATTTAAGAATACGTTAATATATTTTATGGCTTGAGAACCCTAGGGGCTGTGACTTCGTAGCCAGTGAGACGCAGATTAATCTAGTTTTTTTTTCTAGTCGTAACAGTGGCTTTTGTGTGGTCATCGTTCACGCTATTGTCATGTTACAATTTCAAAATATGCAAATTTAATAATAAAAAAAAACTGTTTTTCAAATCAGGTTTTTAAAAAGCGTCAAACCCTACTTTATATAGAGTTATCTATATTATAAGAAAGTCAGTAATATTGTATTACTATTGTGATAACCAGACAAGAATGTCCGAAGATGCTGCATACTAAGTGATTATACAAAGTACACAGTATCTCAAACTTCTAGGTGTTATATGTATATATAACATTGTGCTTTATATTGGCTCCACAGTTTCATGACTGACGCCATAAAAAAACCTCACAGTAAAACAGTTTAGGTGTATTCACATAAATTTCAAAACGCAAACACTTGCGGTTAAAGCTCATAATCGCCTCGTGATTTTCGCGAGCCAAAACGACCATTTCCCGCCGGATCGAGTTATTAACCACCCCCACCCCTAGTTTTCCGCGAATTAGTGTTATAATTTATTCGAGCTGTGCCCCTTGTAAATAACCCTCGTGTGTTGCCCTCGGCCGTTTCAGGTGATTGGTCTCGGGGGTGATTTGGGCGTTTTGGACAAATATTTACAGCGAAACGTAAATTTGCTATTAAAATTGGACAAGGGGTGAATTCTACGACATAATATTATGCTTTCGATCAACTCAATTGAGAAATTTAATCTCAGTCTCCAATACTTTTACATTTCAACAAAACAAGTATAATTTTATGATTAGGGATTATTAAGTCACTGTTCTCAACTAATAAGCAACTGTTTTAAGAAGAAAGTTGAGATGCTCTGTTTGTTTAATTTGTGTAGATACTAGTTATCTTCTTAATATTATATACTCTTTGAAACCATCACAGTAATGGAGGCTTCAAAGATTGCATTATAAATCATCAATATTAGCGATCAACCGAGCACCCAGTATTGCACAATAACCACGCAGATTTTTCAAAGCTGGCAATTATCATTAATAGTAATTTATTACCACACACAACAATAGCCTCGCGCGAATTTTGAAGGTGGAGCTAGAAAATAATTCGATTAGTTCAAATATTTACCTGATCTTCTATTTTTTCAAACTTTTTCTATTGTTCTTTGTAAAGGGTATGACACTACAAACACACTTTTCAGATTAATTTTATAAATGTATGTTTTACTTTATGAATATATTATTGAAGAAAAAAAAACGTTTAAAATGTGTGGCTAAATAACCCAAAAATAAAACTATAATAGCTAGTATAGTTGTTACTAAATATTTATTTTTTAATTAAAAATCTACAAAAATAAATTGTTTGTTTAATAATAATGTCTGGTCCAATTATTTTGTCACACCACTGTATATTTATAACTGAAGAATTTTAATCATGATTATTTACAAAAAATAAACCAAAATCATGTTCACTGCTAACTGTTATTAAATAAAAATCTAGGAGCAATTTGAAAAAATATTTAACAAAAAAACGCCCATCAAAATTGCTCGCCCTCACGCCCAATCGCTAAACGCTTGCTTGCTTCGCTTTCGTATGCAGCATGCACCGCCGGACGAGGTTAATGGGTCCATTTCAAATAAAACATCAAAGCATAATGGCGCCGTCATGTTTAAACTAAAATCCATGGTCGGATTCGGCTAATGCTGTTATTAACCATATATAATCGTTCGCTTGGAATATCGGTTATATATGCTTTTATATAGTAACGAAAACGCATTCAATCGTTTCATTCTGTCGATAATGATAAGCATTACAGTAAGCTCGCGATCGTGATCGAAAAAAAATCGTGAAATGTTGCATGATTAAAATCGAGAGTTGCAAGTTTAATTTTTCGTTTTTTAATTGATCTTATATAAACATTTTTATAAAACAGGACGTTACAACAGTTCATTAGAATTCGCCAGAAAGTATGGCTAGCTATCAAACTCAATTAAATAAAAATGTCAGATCATTCTATTGACTCTCCACTGTTGATTGGCCTTATTTATTGAAGACAATTACGCCTGTCGTTTGAAACTTGTATTTGGGTCTTAGGTGTACAAATAGGTGAAGGACGCCATTAGAGCTTTTTCATTAAAATTATAGTTTTCATTAAATGACATGCATTTTTGGCCAAATTGCAGGAGGTCCCTGTCCCAAAAGCAATAAAATCGCAGTGGAAACGCTAGGTTATCTAGCCTTTATACTAAGACTATTTATAACAATAGTATGCCTAATGATAAATGAGATTCAAATGAAGCATATTTAAACCGAATTTCGACCAATAGGAGAGCACAAAAAAACAATTATCCCTTCTCAGAAGTCAAAAATCCACGTCAAAAGCAATAAAATCAGGCAAATGCTCCCATCTGACGTCCCTGTGTGAAGTCATCATCAATGGATTTTAATGTACCAAATTAAATTTTTTTAACTTAAAATTTTGGAAAATACTGTTCTGTTTAACTATTGGTTGATACGTTTGACCTACTGTATCCACATGTATGTATACATTTGGCTGATTTAATGCTTTGCCGGCGTTTTGGCACGTTTCGACCACCTCACACTAATTACCGCTAGGCGTGGGTGAGGTAGTCGAACAACAACCATCCCCCAACCCCTATTCCACCGTTCGATGAAAATGAACAGAATACCGCTGTCGACATGAAAGAGCAATGCAGTTTGCGCGACAAAAGGCGCAAATTTTCCAGGAAACCGAGTGTGAACTTTTGTGTGCAGTGCATTTGAGCTTTAGTGTTTGTACTTTGCCATAGATAAAGGGGTAAAAGCCGTGAAAGAGGATGGTTAGTTTTTATTCAATTTGAATATGAATGAAACTCTTCAAAGTAATCGTACAATACTTATGTATAGTATTATCTGCATTGAAAATAATTAACTGAAGTTCGAGGATACAAATGTAATATATTATTTCGTAGCTGGAAAAATAAATCATTATTTTGTCATAAACGCTCGTAGTTTTGTCTGCGTCTCTGTATTTCGGACCTTCTAGGTAAATTAGAAACACGTCATGTATGCGCTTACATACCCTATAAAGGTATCTTTTTGGATTGAGAAGAAGTATTTGGTTATTCAGAGTTTTTAAATCATCAAGAATACTGCGAATTAAACTGCCACTGATATGGATTCCAATAATACAGGTATTACCAAGAGAAAAACAGTCAATACCGGTATTGAAATTATTACTACCGAAAAAATGTCCATTTATTCAAAGTCAAACTGAATGCTTTGTTGCTAAGTTTTATGCTGTAATATTATATATTGATAAATTTTGCGATATTTTTTTTTAAGATATTGAATGAAAATGTAGTAACTGTTTTCGTATTTTTTTAATATAATAAACAAGCTGATCAAATTTTGACTTTTGTTGCCGACATTTATGACCAATTATCCATTTGTCTGTTTATGCATATTTCGTGTTTCAAACAATAAAAAGATTTTAAACAATCTTCCTTACATTCAGGTACTTCTAAAAATACTATATACACTGATCCTTGATTGTGCTGTCTACCAGTAATAATAAAAATCAAAAAAAGAGTGACATTTTTTTGAAGCAAGTCAAAAAAATGTCACTCATTAGCCAATAAAAAAAGACAGCAATAAATAAAGATAATTTAGATAATCAAAAAACAATTTTTATAGCACAACGCGCGATGTTACAATCGCCAAGCGTGAATTTATAAGCGCATAGCGCAAAACAGCCGCTGGCAAGCATAGATTATTGAAAAAAACACATAATTTTAAAATTTAAAGTTTATTTAAAAAAACGGCCTCCAGCAGGCCGACATAATATAATAATTATGTAGATACAAAAAGTTAAATTATTTTATAAAATGGTTTTAATCTTGGCTAAATTTATTTTACTGTTACTTTAATATTTCTTTTTGCTCATAGATGTCTACATACAAATGTATTAAATATGTATAAATTTAGAAGTAATTAAAATTTACATTGCATGTATTAAGATTTTATACTATATGTTACAGTGAATGTGGATTATTAGTGAAGTTATATCTTCACTAACGTTTCAGTAAAATCATATTCGAATACACCTTCAGTAGATATACATATATTCTCAGAAATATTTATCATTTAACAACAATCGTAGAAGAAAATGAAAAAATAGTATTATGTTAAAATCGAAAATAATTGGCGCCGTCGCGGTAGTAACGCTCGGTAACCAGCGTTCCCACTGCGACGGCGCCAACACAATTTTATTGCTTTAGACGTGAATTTTTGACTTCTGAGAAGTAATCATTGTTTTTGCGTCCTTCTATTGACAAAAATTCGATTTGAAAATACTTTAATCAGAAACAGTTTGAATATACTTTTATAAACACACTTATATCTATGGAGCAATATGCGAGTATGTAGTTCTTCTTCTACGTATTTTTCCCTGATAGATGAGTTGACTTAATTTGTATTTTAGACTTGACCTAATATAATTGTAAATAGTTTTAGAACTTTCATTAGATTAGGTTTTGGTTTGAACAGCAAATGCACGTTTCGCAACTGTCAAATTGAATTTTACCGATATTTAAGAGCAGCATATAATTTTACTAGCACCAATCAGTTAAAATATATTTTAGCTAATAGAAATATATATCTACTGGTGAAAATGTATTAAGACTTCACTAGTGAAAATATAAAATATTTAAATAAATAATGATTAGTATGTAAATGTATATATTACTACATATGGAAAAGTTGAAATCATATAATGCTACTAGCACTTGCCAGATAAATTATATTTTCACTGGTAAAAATATATATTTACCGGAGAAAATGTATTCCGATATGATTTCACTGAAATGACATATTTAAGAAAATATTTTCGAGATTGATTCGAGACGGTTTTTTTATATTACCTTTGAGGGATAACCTGAGAATTTCTGGTTGAGAATCCGGGACGTCATTTCAGATTTTTCTAGCCAAATTCAATTCTCTACCCCCCCCTCTCTCAAATGACGTATCTGGTATCTTACTTTGATATTTTTAAAATCTGATCACCTTAACTATCTGCACTAATATGGATAACTTACATTACCATCAACAAATAAACAGGACTATAGCGTAAAAGGATGGGAGCACACACAAAAGCCCTTGTTACGACTAGAAAAAATCACATAAATATCACATAAGTGTTCTTACTGTAAATATTCTCCGTCATTGAAAGAATAATACTCTGTTGCGAAACGGTCACGGAAACAATAAATCACCGGATCCACAAGATTCCCGTTGCAGTGTACGGCCTTAGACAATGCTCATCAAGCAAATGTTGCTTTCTAAAGGCGTATACCTATTTCGCTGTTCTAAGAAACGAGTACATCTATTGGCTGAATGATCGCTGCATGATTATGATTGGTCAGCAAGCCTTGCAGCTCTGGATACTTAGGCCATTTCGAATGCAATGCCGCACTTTATTCCATTTTTAAGCAAAATTTAATACAAATTCTTTGCTTCATTTTTTCCGCAAATTAAAAATTGCCAAGCACAATAAAACACGCCTTACCTTATTGACTGTCAGCAATAAATTAAACATCCAATATGGCTACAAATGTCAACATACATCAGAAAGAAGTGCACCAACACAACAAAAACAAAATTGTACCATTCGCACTTATATAACACACGATATTTAAAAATTCTCGTTACTTTTTGACCAAATCTCGTACAGATACACAAAAAAAATTAAAATTGGGCAGCAGTGTCGATTAAAGAATATTGCAGGTTAATCCAAAAAGGATTGTAGAAAGCGATCGGGATCGATTTAGAGTAGTAAAATTCTTTCAATTATACAATTAAAATGGTGTCTCTCTGGTCTCTGGTTCCTTAGTGTCGTCTAAATCAAGTGTGTGAGTTGGAGTCATGATCTCCGATTTGAGTGAGTGACGAAGCTTGGATTAATTAAAATGTATAACTTATGGGCGACTATGGGTGACAAGAAGATTTGCTTAACATATTTAGAGCATGAGACAATGTTTTTGTTACGATAGTGGCTTTTAAAAGTCTGTGTAGCTTAGTCGCTATTCAAACTCTTTGGTGTTTCAAGATGACGTATTCACTGATGTTTTGTTTAGCAATGTCCCTTCATTCAATCGCATAGGAATATTATTTTGAAACCCCCACATATCCATACATACTGATTTCTGGCTGTAATAATCAATGGAAAGATTTTTAATTTCAGCTAAGTAAACTGTATTTAGATATTCGAGTACAATTATATTTAAATTACAAACAAATCATAAGATTTTATCGTATGTATATACATGGTTATTACTATTTATTTATGTACAGATCTTTAAATTATTTGATTTCTATAATTAATTAATAAACATTGTCCTTGCGCAAGTGACAACAATATGTATTAATTCTTTCAGTTAAAAATTCAGATTCGCTCGGAGGTCATCTGAAGCGGCTTAGCCAAGAAGCCGAAGCTCGTATGCAAGAGATGGTCACTGGCTGCGGCGTCGGAGGCATTGCACTAGGAGCGCCGCCCCCGCCGAGATCTCAAGGCGGAGCACCCGGAGCTGGCGCTGCCACTGGCTGTGCAGGTCAAGGCGCCGATCAAGACAAACAGTTGCATCATTGGGAGCGGCGGACGAAAGCTCTCAGGTTTGAAAAGTCTACAAATAACTAAACCCCATTCTTTTATACATTTAATTAAAACGTTATTTTCAGTCGTATGCTGTTAGGCTGGCGGCAGACGAGACCTCCGAACCTTCCTTGCAGTCCAGAACTAGATGTTACATCGCCGACTAGTGTTACAATCCGGATACGTGAGAACATGTCGCATCAGCAAAATCAGCCGATTATCACAAAATACAGAGGTATGAGAGTACAATTTTATATTTTACTATTTGTATAACTAATTATTTATAAAATCATTTTCATTTCAGTGGAATGGTCGTCCAGGGCTGATTTCTCAAACATTTGCGGTTGGCGAGAGATTCAAGCCGCCTTGCCAGTGTGCTCCTGCTCTGTGACGGGGCTAACTCGAGGCCGCAGATATTTCTTCAGGGCGCAAGGCGGCAATCTTAAAGGATGGGGCCCGTTTAACACGTCGACGCCCAACAGCGTCTTACCGAGCAGTAAGTCTAAACAAAATTAACAGTTAGTATTGATTTGGTTGCCATTCCACCACTTGTTGAAGTCGGCGTATGTCTTGCGGGTCGACATCTTAATCGGATCGTTAAGAGCTTTGCACATTAAACAGAAAGCGTGCGTTTCGGGTGTTTCTATGTCTCGTTGATACGAATAATAGTTTGTCCATTTGAAGTAGGAAGCGTATTCATCGATGTTGTTTATGAGGCGGTGCATCAGCTCTGCCAGCTTATCGGCATCGTTGATTTCTCTCGCGTTTATGAATGATCCGGGAGGTGCAAATCTGTAATTATAAAATACTCGGATCAAATTTATAGCTAATAAGTGAAAAAGTTTTTAAAATTAATTTTTTTATCAAAAAAAATACTTGCTGAAAAAAATATATTAAAAATTTGTCTTTTTTTAAATTAATAATTTTGTTAAAATTACTGATCAAATTTTTTGGGAACAAATTTTAGGAATAAATAGTGAGTAACTTTTAATCGAAACGGTCAGTAATAAAATAAAAATATAAACGGTCAGTAATTTTTTAATAAACGGTTAATAAAATAATTATGGCTATTAACGGATTATCTTATAAAAATACTTTATATTCGATTTTTAAGAGAAATTTTATATTATCAAATATAACTAACCATTAATTTACTGACTATTTATTTAAGCTACTTGCCATTTATACCAGGCTTGTATTTATTTTTTGTTCAGTAATTTAATTGAATGGTCAGTCGTTTTATAAAATTGTCGGTAACAATAATAAACGGTCAGTTATTATTAAAGTTGCTTTATAACAATTTTTATAATTCATGTTTATAAATTAAATTATAATTACGTATATAAAATATTTATATATTTAAATCGCTTCGAATAAATGTTATTAATAATAATAAAAATAATTAGTTTTAGGTTATCGGCGAAAACTGACCTTTTATGTCAAAATTTCTGACCTTCAATAATAAATAACTGACTTGTCTATTAATTAAATTACTTTTCGTTTTATTTTAAAGTTACTGACCATTTATTATTTAAAAGACCTTTTAATTTGTTACTATTTTTGTTGCATTTTTTGATAACTTCAAATAAGTAACTTCAAGAATCCATCTAGAGCCAAACTCTAAGAGATTTATGACAAAACTACTGACTGATTTAAAGTTACTGACCGTGACTTTTTTTAATTAATTTTATGTACTAAATTCGAATTTAGTAAAATAATAAAAATTTTAAAATCCATCTCGATTCAAAATTTTAAAATCAAACTGATCGGTTAAAAGCAGCAATCTGACCATTTATCATAAAGTTACAAACTACATATGACAAAATTATTGAACATTTATATTTATTAACTTACCATATATTATTAATATTACTGACCATTTATTATTAAAAAGTACTGATTATTTAACTTGTTACTAATTTTATGTAGTGAATTGTAATTTAAAATATTACATATTTATTTTTAAAAAATCCAGTTATAGTCAAAATATTAGCTGTAAAACAAAACGATATGTACTATACATAATTTTCTATAATAAGATTAGATTTAATATCATTTTTAATTTAAAAAATATGTTAAAATATCTAATAATAGTATTCTAAAATGTACGACAGACCACAATGACTAAAATTAATTAAAATCACATGTCACGCGAAGAGTGATTTGAGACCATATACCGCGTGAAAACTAAGAATTTTTTTTTTCAGTGTATTAACGGTTTTAGTTTCTATGCTGCATAATTTTAAATATTTAGTTACATTTGTGATTGTACACCTTTAATAATAAATAGTATTTAGTTGTGTCATACAAATGAGCTCAATAAAATAACTATAATAAACTTATTTTATTATATAAAATTTATAACCAACCTCGTATAGTTAGATCCTCCCCATACTATTGGAACAGCTCCGTGCTTCACAGCATGTAGAAATTTCTCCGTAACATAATCCTCGCTTAACGAATTCTCAAACGACAAATAGAAGAAGTAATCCTTTTTGATCATCTGCCAGCATTTTTCAGAATCTCGTTCACACTGGAGATTACCGCATGCTCCGTAAACATCAATATTTAACCCGTACTTCTCCAAACTAATCTTTAACAATTTAAGGAAATCCTCTCTGTGACTTCTAGTGTTACAATTTGATACAAAACACGCCGCCGCTTTCGTCTTGCTCATAAGCTCCATTTTCTTCTCTTCCGAAATATCCGTCATGTTCGATTCCCAGTTCATTTCAACGTTCGGGCCAATAATTTCATTAGTTTTGAGATCCCTTATTCCCATGTATCCCCATCGTACGTCCGAGTCTACTTTGTACGTCCACGTCCAATTAAAATAGTTGTCGAATCTGGGATTGCAAGAAGGATAGTTATCGGCCGATTCTATGCAAGTGAACACATACTTCTGCCTTTCTGATCTCTCACTAGGGAATCCATGGTTCCAGGCACTGTGAGACCACGTGAACTCCGGTGCATGAAAAATGATAGCATCCCAATCAATCAGATTCGGCAAATACTTTCTGTTGTTAGTGACGTAACAGTTAGTGTATTCGCATTTTTCTTTGATGAACGCTTTGCGTCCTTCTTTTAAGTATATAAAAGGATAAGTAAAATTGTGCGTCCACATCAATATATGTTTCAAATTCGGTTTCACGTTTTGTACGCTTTCAATATTCCCTTGCGAACTTCGTAAAATATTCGATACGTCGATCAAGTAAACAACAAATATCATAATGCATATTAAACACAGTAAAAACCGTACCAAAAACTTTAACTGCATCTTAGAGTAATTTGCGCGCAGGTATCGAGTGAAACTACAACACAGACTAACCAAGTAATTATTTAATTTTCAATGTGCTGATAAGATAAAAATTCACTGATATGTCACAACAGATGATTCAACAGCAACTATTTTTTACATTCAAAGCTGATTACGAATTCCACCATTTTCTAAAATCAGGGTACACTTTGTGTTTTGTCGATTTTGTATTCAACGATTCGCACAATTTGCAAAATGGACTCGTTTCTGGACTGTCATACGAGCTTTGGTAAGAGTAACGGTTTCTCCACGTGAAATATTTGGAATATCCCTCTAAATCACTCACAAGACTCTGAATTATGGCAGCTAAACCTCTTGCACTGTGCTCTCTAGCGTTTATGAATGAATCTGCTGGAGCGAATCTGAAAAATTACATAAATTATAGATAAAAATACGATTGTACTGAACAGAATTATTGCTGCATTTTTATTGTGATTACAATACACTCGTTATTATTTGTGTAATTTTTTCATGCGTGAATATATTATATAGTATGTACAATGTAACTATGTATTAGAAATAAAAATATTGCTATTTAAAAAAATTCGTGTAATCTTGAATACTAGTTATTATCTTATCATTACAAATAATACAATATATTTTAACTAAGTCATAAAAAAGGTTTTAAAATATGAAATTTTTAGAAATTTATAATATCTTTGAATTTTAAAATTAATTTAGAAATATATAGTTGTCAATTTAAAAAGTTTTTAATATTTTTGTGTTTTAGTGCAATTACAAATAATTTTAATAAAATTCCAAAATTATAAAAATAAATATGCATTTAAGCAAAAAAATAACTACAATAATCTTTACAATTTTGCAAAAAAAATATTTTGTAGCGTTTATAATATCGATAATTTTGCAATTAATTTTAAAAATGTGTGACTATAATTTTGAGAACCTCACAAATTAAAATCAAAACATCAAACAAGATAAATAATAAAAATATTACTAATTTATGATTTGATTTTGTTAAAATTATAAAATAAATTAATAAAAAGGTATATAATCTAGCAAATATATATTTAATTGCAACAATACACTAGATACTTTACCACAAAAGTCAAAGAAATTTTTGGCGCATTTATAACGTCAAAAAATTAACAATTATTAAAATTTATAAAAAAAGTATAGTTTTTAAACAATAAAATAAAATCAAAACATTATCTACCATAATTAATAATAAAATACAACTACCAATTATTTTGAATTAGTATGTCAATCTAAAAGTATTGAAATATAAACTATTATTTGGGTAAAAATATATAAAAATAAATCTAAAGTATAATCTTAAAAGGCAACAACAGATTAAATCACTACAAATAAAAAATATATCAAACTTTTTTGTATTGCTTTGTAATATTAAAAATTTACAAAATGTGTAATTGTAATACTTAAAACTCAATACAATAAAATCAAACTGTTATAAACATTATGTTAAAAAAAAATTAAATATTAATTTAGCTTAAAGATTATAAAAATAAATAAAGTATAAACTACTAAAAATATTTGTTATAGATATATAAAATAATTAAAAAATATTTTATAATTGTAATCTCAAAAACGTAATAAAATCAAAATAAATAATAAAAATACAATACCATATAATTTTAAATTAAAATCTCAATGTAAATGTGTTAAAATATAAATTATTAATTAAGTCACAATAATAAAAATAAATTGAAAAATTAATCACCAAAAAACTATTACATTAATACCAAAAAATTAACAATTACTCCTTAAAATATCTAAAATCAAATAATTATCTGTCATAATAAATTCTAAAAATACAATTGCCAATATTTTTTAATTGTTATGTAAATGCAAAAGTATTGAAATATCAACTAACAAAATAAATAAAACTACTATTAATTTTGCAAAACAATTATAAACAATTTTTTGTAGTGATTTATAATACTACCTAAAATTAAAAAAAATAAAATCAATACAGTTCAAAATAATTAAATTAAAAGACAAAATATTTTAAATAAGTAGTATTAATTGCTTTGCAAAATTATAAAAAAAATCCATATATTTTTCTAATTAATAGACAATATGTCTATTACAAAAGTATTCCATTTAAATATACTTATTTTTAGACTACAAAGATTTATCGAACCTTTCAACTTAACATTCTTTATATAGTCAAAATATATTTTGTATTCCATTGCACCACTGGATATGTGAAAAACTGGTATGTCACATTAAATTACACGACAATCAATAAATACCAGTTGTGCTTATCTATTTGTGAAAGATAAAATGAAGATTGCTATGTTTGTTGTATCGTTAATAACAACACATCCTGTGTAACAAGTCTGCGAAGAGTGAATTGCTAAATTTTAACCCTCAATGCTCATAGTACTCCGAAGTTTACTAATATTTTTAAATTATGTTTCAAAATAGAAATTGATCTTTGCATTTAAAAATAACAGTAGTTTTATCATTAAACTTGATTAAAAATAAATATGTCAACTCACCTCCTATAATCAGCTCCGCCCCATACAATCGGAACTGTATTATGTTGCACTGCATGTAAAAGCTTTTCAGTCACATAATCCACACTAAATGAGTTTTCAAAACTGAGATAAAAATAATAATCTTGCTCCAGATATCTCCAGCATTTTTGTTTGTTGTTGAGCGGACATTTCAAACTGCCGCACATTCCGTATATATCCAAGGACAAATTCAACTTTTCCAAATGTTGTTTCAATGCATTTGCGTACGTCTCTCTTTTGCTTTGAGTGTCACAATTGGACACCAACCATGCCACAGCTTTGGTCTTATTCTTCAACCCATCTTTCAAGCTTTTCGTGATTGTATCGTCTTTTATCCAAGCGACGTCTGGCGCAGGTCCCACAACATTGTATTGTGAATCCCTAATATTGAGATACAACCAAGGCACATCCGAATCCAACTTATAAGTCATAGTCCAATTGAAGTATCCGTCCCATTCGTCACTAACCACCGGGTAGTTTGCGGACGATTCAATCGATACAAATATATAAATCTGTTCCTTTCTTCTAAACTGCGGACGACCGTGATTCCACGGATTTTGAATCCACGTGTATTCGGGTGCGTGGAATAAAATAGCATCCCATTCTAAAATATCCATATATTCACGCTCGTTAGTTATATAACAGTTTGTATAATAACAATCCTCGAAAGATTGCATCGCAGGCTTGAAGAAATTGAATGGCTCCGTGTGTTTGTGAGTCCACATGAGAATGTTGTAAACTTTGGGTCCGTTAACATTGATTCGTTTTGGATATTTTATATGTGTTTTGTAACTCTGTTTTTGGTAGAGAAGTGTAAACGCCAAAACAACGAGAATTATCAATGTGATATGAAATATTTTTCTTCTGTACTCCATTCTACTTTTGACTGTGTAACTCGAGTGACTGACCATTATGAGCAGTTAACAATGGTGTGTTGTAATCTATCTGCAATAATAACACATTATAATTTATAGTCATTAAAATAGAATTCAATATATATAAATAAATATTAATATAACCAACTATTTAAATATTCATTATTGCATTCGTAATTTTATATTGATATTAGGTATATATTTACGTATTTATAATAACACACTGTCTAATTTAATACAACATAATATTTTTCTCACTCATTGTAATTGATTCACTAGATTTTATAAAATACAATAATATTTTTTTTGTATTATTATTGTATTTTATAGTACAATAATAATAAAAGAGTAAAAAGTTATTTATGCGAAAATATAAAAAAAACTTCCGACACTCCTTAAAATATTCACTAAACCCATAAAACATTATTTAATAAATTTCAAAAAACTTTCAAAGTAATCAATCGAAAGCAGTTTTAATTTTGTTCCAAGAAACATCGTTATCTTTACAAATAATCACCACAATACTTGATACACAATATTTTTGATATCAACTTTCCTGATTTATAACAACGCTACTGTATTTTAAATAACTATTAACTAGTACCGCAGCTATTTATATATTATATATGTTACAGTGAACGTGTATTTTAGTGAAGTTATATTTTCACTAGTATAAATAATTTCACTTACTGTTTCAGTAAAATCATATCAGGTAAATATATTTAATTTAACTGATAGGCACTGGTGATATTGTATGCTGCTTTAAAATGTATATAAAACTCAATTTGAACCTAATGAACATTCTAAATCTAGTTATAGTTTACTTTTTATAGGTTGATTCGTTTAGGTTTGGTTTGGGTTTGAACAATTTCGGAACTGTGTATTTTTCAGGAAAGTTATATTTTCACTAGTATCAATATAATTTAACTAATTCAGTTAAAATGTTTTAACAGTCGGGCACATTGTACTGGCGCAGGATATGTTTGCACATGCAGACAGTTGAGCTTACCTGAATTCTCTTTGACACTCACTGTGGCAGGAAGCGATATATCCAGAGACAACATTTTCCGAACTCTTGACCATTTTAACTAGTCAAAACGGTCTAAAATAGTTATTTAAAAAAAAATGCTTCTTGAAATATAAACCACATAAAAAGAGACCCGACTATATATATATATATGATTAAACTATATAAACAATCATAAAAAAAATTGTAATGAAACGTTTAAATTTGAAGTTTCATCAAAGACCGAAAAGTGAGTTTTTTGATTTGCAATAAACTAAAATTATCGTTGCTTTTGATTTAACGCACATATTCGTTAGATTTGACTGAATATAATCATTCGAATTGCAAATAAATCAGGTTAGTTTTAAACGTGAACATGTAATATATACTTAGTACGTACGAGTATTGAAAGTTAATATCAATCAAACCATACAAATGCTGATAAAACGTATTTTTTTTATCTATTCATATTTGGGCGTACTATCTTTCATTCCAATCACGTGGCAATGATTGTGATGCATACGGTTATTTAGCTGAAGAAGTTTGGTTCCATATGTGCGTAATCATCTTATTGCTAGTTCATGGCTTTTATAAAATAATTATGAATAATAAAAACTATCTACAATAATTTAAATATTCACACAGAGAACTGATAATGATATAACATTATAATTTGGCGAGGATGCAAATATTTGAATTTTAAATTAATTTTATAATTGTCCTAAAATGTCAGTCATGGGCTCTTGAATTTTACGTTTTTTTGTGCCATATAGTGATACTATTTAGGGTAGTAGGTAAGTTGTATACTCCAAGGTATATGAACAAAAGAAATTAAAATCATTATTACATCAAAAAAATTAACCTTGATCGTTCCGTTCCGAGCGACGTCTCGCAATATATCAACAGGCTTATAAATGTACAGTTACTTGAATGTTATCTAATAATAAAATAATAAACGAGATTATAAATATCTGCTTGTATACCTGGAATAATCGATAGCCAAAATATCTAAGAGTGAGTAGTTTTTAGTTCCGATGTGGCAAAATATTTATCAATGTTTTTATCAATTTTTGTTCTGTGCAATCATTTTTTTACGGAATAGCCAAATTCAGGATATTCATTTACATCAAATTTACGTAGTATGTTCTTTATAAAAAGATGGGGAACCGACAAAGCCGCGCCGACATAGCCGCGCAAGACAATCCTGCGCAAAACAACCCTGACATTGCCGCGACGATAAAGCCGCGCCGATATTGCCGCACAAATCAAAATTATAAAATTGAATAAAATGAAAGAAAATGATTTTTTTAATTCTAATTATTTTGTTTTGTGGACAGCTCTATCACTAGTGATTCGCTTTTTGAACAGTAAGTCATAGATTGGATGATGCTGGACAGTTAAAAAATATACCGAAATGAAAATAAATCAATACAATATCATTAAAAAAGGTTAGGTTGTTTGGTTCTACAGTGAAAGTCGGCGCGAGCGGTAGCGAGACGCCTCCCTTTTCCTATATATATTTGTAATTATTAATAAATAAAAATCATGTTATAAAATGAATTTTGTTTTGACTTTGCACGGCTATGACGGCGCGGGATTGTCCTGCGCGGCTTTGTCGGGGTGCCTAAAAAGATACTTGCTGACAGTGACTTCAACTTGAGATGATTCTCGTTTTGTTCATATATATACAGTGGCGGCCACCTAAATAAGACACTTTTGAAGTTTTGTCAAAATGCGATGTAAAGTGCAAATTTTACATCAAATTGTTAAAACTTTTCAACTTTTTATTTTTTATCTAGATAATCTACATAATCGTGAATAATACTATGTTGTAATAAATATTTAAAATATTTATTTTCAATTTAAAATTAAATTTATAAAATTGATAGTCAAATTCACCTACATATATGCGAGATACATGAGTATATTCTAAAAATTCAAAAACAAATAATAAAAATTAAAAAAAAATACCATTAATATTTTGTAAAGTGACTTTTTGTCCTTATAATAGCCCTACAAAGGTTAGGCATTGACTCGATTAATTGCTGGTATTTATGGCAGGAATCAGTTCCCACTCGTTTTTTACAATTGAATTTATTTATTTTAAATTTGCGACAAATTCATTTTGTGTTTTAAATGTCTCCATAAGTGTTCAATAGGGTGTAGATCAGGGCTGCATGATTTCCGTTCCAAAACATCCATAATATTGTCCGTGAATGACTTTTTTGCCCTACGTGAAATATGTTTCGGGTCATGCCAAGAAATAAAATCCCATACCATAATGCTTCCACCAGCTTCTTTAATTGATTTTATGGTATTTCTGGGGTTGAACTCCTCGTTTACATATCTTCTATCATATTGCCTTCCATCAGAGCCTATTCTATTTATAACTAAACAAAACATTTTTACAGCCTAATATTGTCCGGTTTAAATTTTTAGCAAAATTAACGCGTAATATGCAATTGTTTTTTTCACTAATGGTTTACGTCGAGCAATGGTGCCGTATAATCCTGCTTCACACAGCCTTTTACGCACTATTCTGACACTTATGTCACTTTCAATTAATTGATTTACACCTTTTCTAATGTCTTTTTTTTTAATGTCTTTTCTAATGTCTAATGTCTTTTCTAATGTCTAATGAATTTTCTTTGGAAATTCTAATTATTTTTCAACTTCTCAGAAAGGCAAGGGTTGTAAATCTCGGGTTTAAGGGATGCATCCGGTGTAGCGCATCAAACTGTTCATCGATAGTGTCGCTTTAACCCTCAAACATTTTTTTTCCAATCCCATATTTTATTACGCAGTAATTAAACATTAACGAGCCATAATATGATTTTGTAATATATGTATTATTTTAATTATACATATACTTTTTGTGTATTGAAATAATACAATTATTGTGACGCATTGGGGTAACCTGTTTTAATTTAATTTAAATAAATAATATCAACTTTGATTAAAAAAATAAATGATCTTCCCATTCATATACTAAAAATAAACTCGATAGGTTGGAGAGACGTGGAAGGCAGAGCTTCGAGATTCGATGGTCGAGCTGCTCGATTGGAGCGAGTCGCAGCGGCTGCCAGACTGGCTAGAGGAGCTGAGGGTCCACCGGGGCCTCGGCAACCCCCAAACCGACCCAGAAGGCCTCGACACGCCATCAGACAGCTCTTCACTGCTGCCAGCAAGTTTCATAAAAATTTACGCAGGTACATATTCATATTATTTCACTCTCAAATAATACATACTAATCTTTACCTTGCAATTTCAGAGGTGTTTATCTAGCTTGCATAATTTATCATGAAGATAAAGTCCTTGTTACCAACGAAGATTTTTTACCTGTAATAGAAATAGACGAAACGTACCCCGCTTGCATTTATACAGATTACCATTGGTTAATGAAGGTTTGTTTTAATAGCAATATAATTCATACGTGTTGCTATTGTATATAAATATAATTATATTTATAAATTTAACAACAGGTTGCATGTACGTGGGACGATGTAAAGAGTTTGCGATCCGATATGGAAAAAAACGCTTCGTCTGCCATTCACTTCAGGACTAAACTGTTAGCGGCTGCCGCTCAGATGCAATCGGCGCTCTGCATTCAAGATTTAGGTAATGTAATTTATTATTATAATCGATATGTTAGCAGTTATAATAAATTAATTTATGTTACAGGTCAATTATATCACAAACCGTTACGGGACAGTCACGGGACGCTCGTTATATCGTGTATAAACTCTGTCAAATCACCCAAGAGTGTCTCGGTTCTTAACTCGAGATGGATGCCACTGAACAAGGTACATAAGAAGCTGACGGTGCTCAGTGAAGACAACACAATCGGCGATCTCTTAATGGGAACAATTCAAGAACAAATCAATTATCATCAGGTATGTATCGTTTAATGGAATTCATTGGTAATATTGTATTTTTCATTGATTATTTGTTTTTTTTTAGCTATCGTCCATAAAATTACCACGCGGTCTCTATTTAGGCTATCTTAAGTTGCAGTCCTCAGTTGATCTCATACAAATAGTTGTGCCGTCCAAAGCTCCGAACGTATTACCTCATTGCAAAATGAGAGATAACTCACATGTGTCTGCGTAAGTATTTTTTAATTAATCTGTGAAGGGACTTCAAATAATATAAAATGATAGTTGTATATATCAATTAGTACTGATAATATACAACCTCAAAACTGCTTCACTAAACGTTAAACATACTTTATTGATATTTAAAATGTAATTCATAATAATTATTTATAAAAATTGCATCAACACGTCTAACTTATCTTTTTTCTATGTTCCTTTTCGAGCAAAACAACACTTTGATAGTATCAAAGTCCTTTCAGCAGACAATAATTTAGAATATTTTAATTGATATTTAATGATTAATCTATAACATTACAGAGAAGAGTGGGATTATCTTAAACAACAGCAATCCAAAGGGTCAGTCGAGCACGTCGCCAAGAACACTAGAAGAATGTCAATTACAAGCATCCAGTCCCAAACGCCGACAGAGTCCCAACAAATGTTCCTAGACCTCGTCATATCAACCGCAAAGAAATTATTTAAATACATGGATATACCGTTGGAGAATGCACTCACGCATAGGGTTTACGATTTAGAAGTAATAGATTTAAGTAGCGATGTAAGTTTTATTGTCATATGCCCCCCGGCAGAGCAGGCCTGCTCGGTGCCCGGTCAGAGAGAAATATTGCTTCAGCGAGGCGATCTCCTGAGTCTGCCCATACAAGCTTTCGAAATGATACACCTTAACACATATCAAAATAGTATTATAAATAAGTATTCCAAGTTGAGTTGTACTTTAGAGTTGGACACGGTGCTGGCGAATCATTCGCACAGAGAAGCTTTCTCGAACAGTGAGCTACAGACTGCTAAAGATAGGTTGGCTAAATTGCAAGAGCTTCAAAACAATCTAAACGTCGTTTGGAAGGACTCTAGATGGTTGATGGACGTGATCAGTTTCGCTAGAGATAAAGATAAGCTGCAAGGCGGCACCGGGACGAACAACATAGGCATTCAAATGAAGAACTTGATCAGTAGAATTCCGACTACTTTAATCATCGCCGATAACAATCCGGTGATCGATAACTTGATGCTGAATAATTCGACTTCGAACTCGAATTTGAAGCGAACTCTCTTACAAATACCGCCGAGGGATCCTAAACTGGCGAAGAGCTCGCCGGGTCGAGGATCGTGGCCTGGACCGAATGCGACGAGTCCTTTAGCGGCTCCGGGCAGCAGTCTTTTATCGGCGGAGTTCAGCAAATCTGAACAACAGCTCAGCATAATTCCGAGGAATGAATCAGTATCGACTTTGAATCTGAGTGAATCGCAATATTTGAGTGCCACTTCAGATTTACTGAGCGTTTTGCAGCCGTACTCAAGGAAGAGTAGTGGAGATTCTCAATTTACACAATCAAGTGTGACTAGTAATGCGTACTTCCCAGAAACGTCTGAAGTTCAGGCTAAGAATTTTAACGAACTGCCTATCGTTAATCGATTACCACCGTCTAGAAGCCAAGATACGCTATTATCTCAACCGAATTCTGGCGTCCAGAAACGGAAAGTCATTGCATTCAATTCGAGTTTATCTGCGACTTCAAGTCCGTTGTTAAACGTTAAACCTTTTTACGCTGGAAGTATGATTAGCGTTAGAACAGCCAATACGACGACGTCCGATTCTACGCATAGCGTATCGAGCGATTCCGAAGAACAGAGTTGTCCCGTTTCGACGTCAACGCCCAATAAAAGTAAATCGAGGAAATCTCAAAAATCTAAAAAAGAGCCCAATTTATCGTCGTCGAAAAGCATGTCTAACGTGAAAAGCGGCTTAGATTTCACGGATACAGGTCAGGCTACTGCGTTCCTCAAACCGACCACGTATTTAAAACCGACTTTGAACGCCATCCAAAGCGAGACTAAGATTTCAACGGATCAACAGAAACAACAGTTTTTTCTCGGCAAGCCGGAAGCCTCAACTAATAGACCGGATGCTGACAGAGCCAACTCTGTTCAGAAAGATCGCGCAACGCCTGAGAGGCAAACGTACGCGCAAAACAAAATTCTCCAACAAAATAACGAAACGGACATAGCTAGTTCGAGCGACGGCAGTCACTACAGCTCCCACAGCAGCCTCAGAGATCAGTCTCTGAACTCGGAGCAAGTCACCGTTAAAAACTTCTCGCCGGGCATTTTGCAAGTGTACGCCGCGTACGATACGGGCTTGGCTAGCGGCACTTCGTTAAAGCTGCACGTGACGCCTCGTACTTCGGCGCGAGAGGTCGTAGATTTAGTCGTGAAACAGCTCAATATGGCCGTCGTGTTAAAAGGTAAAGATGGTCCAATTTACACTAGCGACAAGCTTAAGAATTTTTGCTTAGTTGCTGTCATAGGTGCTAGAGAAAGATGTCTTAGGGACGACTTTAAACCCCTGCAGTTGCAGAATCCGTGGAGGAAGGGCCGCTTGTACGTCAGACAGAAACACGACGTGTTGGCCGCTCTAGAGCATTCCAGCAAACAGGCCGCTTTTATCTAATTATTAATAAAAAAATATTTGAAGCTTCAAAGTGCTGTTAAATTTAAGTTTAGGGATGTTGAAATCCTTGATTTATTTTATTGTCTCACAAATCTTTTGCATTTTTTTTTCAAAATAATATATATTTTAAAGAATTATAATGCATAAGATGATAATAAGTCGTCTTACAACATTTGTATTTTTAAACACAACTAGAAAACATGTTTTTTATTAAAGTTTCTCGTGTAAAGTTGTCACACATTTCCTTTTTTCAACATTCTATAAGCGACCACAATGGTTTCGCGCATAAAGAGCCACCCGGAAGATAGTTTAATCGCTCTGAAAATTCGCTTGTGTTTTGGTAATCAACTTAGAATCAGGAAACATTAAAACTGATATAGTAAAATAAACATGCTACATCTGGCATTGTCTTTAAAATCGAGAAATTGATTTCATCGACTTTATGTTGACGGATCTAAAAGATGAATCACATGTGCACAATACTTTTACATCCAACCACGTTTCAATGCACCGTTTTTATGGGTCGTAGTTCCTCTGTAGCATTATAGAGCTACCAACCTTAATAATTAGATTATATTGTGTTAATCAACATTGATTTAAAAGAACAGACGTCCTGGATTTGAATTGTTACGCATATTTTTTTAGCTCCCACAGCATCCCTGATGCACACAAAAATTTCCAAGATGACAATTTTTCATGCATACCGCATTTTAACCTGACAAATCTTGTCACTTGAACTTTGATTAAAAGAATTTTAAAACTAGTTGTAAAATGAGCATGCTAAAACTGGCATAATCTCTTGATGAATTAAAATAATTTTTCTTAAAGTTTTACGTTGATCTGCCTAAAAATTCACAGTAGAATAGATATCAATAGACATAAACATCGAAAATATGTATTTATTCTTTCTTAATATTCACTTCCTACCTTTTCCTCTGGAACGATTGAAAATAAATATAAAACCATTTACAAATATGTGTAAAGAATATAAAAATAAATTTTGCTATATATTATTCAGAAATAAAGATGCTGAGATTTTTAAGACAATAGAAGATCTTGCCACGATTTTGATTTTATTACGCGGAAGCTAACGCAAGACGGGCATAGACTGACTTAGAACCTATCGACCATTATAGTATTCCATATTTTTTTTTAATAACGATTGAAGCCATGAGATTGTTATTATATATAATTTGATAATAGTATACGTGTCGACGTTGTATATTTTGTTGTGTGTTTAGCGGACGATGCGTAGATGCTTATTCATAGCGATTCGTCTATATATTTTTATTGATATTTTTTTACAAAAACGATTAAGTTAACTATTTAGTAACTTATGCCATTTTATGTATATTTGTTAAATAATGTATAAGTGTAAAAATTTAATTAATTTGTTCGACGATGATCTCTGATGATAATTATAATTTTTCAATAATGCTTTAAATTGTTTTAATTGTGTAATTTGTATATATTATTATCTAATATGTATAATATAATGCAATATTACCACTGGATTTATATTAATATTTTATTTGCAGCTCCGATTTATATTTAGAAGGTATTGAACGAAATCCGCTTCTATTTGACTCTTAGATAATTTTTTCCACAATACTCTTTCGTACGTATTTAGGCGTTTTTCAAAGTATTACTTAGAGCAGACTCTAAAGAGTAGAACGGTGTACAATATAAACTGTAGTTTGCATCTAAAATCTAAGTACACTGTTTCTAAATAGTTTATTATACTCTCAATTATTTAGGTGCCAAAAATATTCGCGAAAACTGGCCCTATATTATATATACATATAAATCACAATCGTGATTTCAATACGTATAATATTATATAATATGTATAATATAACTATAATGAAAAATGATTGTTTATTTTAATAGCGAATTGTAATACTTTGGCAATCTACATTAGTTTTGTATCATATGTATGAGAATTATCATGTGTATCATGATGGCGAGCTTTATAAACAATATAATTAAAATTATCCCACAATATTATATAGACCTTTTCAAAAAAGAAAAACTCCAATACATTAGTAGCCACGTATTCATTAAAATATATATTATTTTTTTAGATTTAATATAAATATATATATATAATATAAATGAAAAATATGTATGTATATTTATCAGAATACCTGATTTTAAAGAAAAATCTATTTTTATCGCAAGTTGCCATATTTATTGATATTGTAATAAAATTATATAAAAATATAATCGTATGCATATTTTAAATTACGCATATGAAAATACGATATGATGTTAACGCGCTTGTGCGTAATATCTATGTGAATCCAATTAAAATATAAACTGTTATTAAAGCCTATTAAATGTCTTATGATTGACTAATTATCATTAGTGGATATATATATATATAAATGAATACATATATTATGAATTATTAGAGAAATGGGTGATGTTTGATATGAACAAAAAATGTTTCCATGCACAACTGGCATTATTGCAGGCACATAATAAAAAAGAAACAATTTATGTGATGTATAAAACTTTGTTTTACTTTCCTCTCCTTTATCATCATATTTATATAATAATAATACTCTAAAATGTATGAAACACGATAACCGACATTGGTTCGTATCTGATAAATATTTGTGAAATTTCATCAAAAATAGTGCAAGATTATGAGCACAAAATAATATTTAGTTTTTACAATAACAAAACATATGATAAGCTTTTCCATACATTAAGGTAATAAATACAATCTTATTTTTAAATTGATTACATTAATTACTTACAATTTATGATTAAAATAACTGATACCAATATATAACAAAATGGACGCTATAAATTCAGATAAAAATAAAGTTTTTTAAATCAATAGATATATATTTTTTGGATGAACTTACATATGTGATACACTAAAACATGTTTATAAACTTTTAAAAATTGTAATTTAATAATAATAAAAAAACACTGTTTTACACAATCATTACTTTGTAGCGACCATAATAAGTCATCGGAATTAGTAATTATTTACAAATAGACAAAATATTCAATTCAACAAGAATTAGCGCGCCCACGAAGACATAAAAACTAATACTTTTTTATTTACGTTGAATTATAAAACAAAGGCGTTTGAAAACGAGCCATCAGAAAAAACACACATTGTTTCGGGGATCATAAAAGGGGGCAGTTTCTCGATGCAGTGAAACCCACATTCTACCCGAGATCATATAGGTCAAAAAAATAGATAAAACGTGAGATGGGAGATTTTGTATTTTCTCCTATTTCCGCTTAAGCAGTGTTTCTAATTCGATCGGTAGATTTTTGTCCAGCCAGTTGTCACATTAAAGCCACGAGGAGTTATCTCGACCTTTGAGACGGGCTGGACATTTTACGACGCACAGCCGTAATATAAACGAACCAACCACTTGTATTTTTTATACATAATAAATTTTTAAAATACTTAATTATCAGTATTTAAAATAAGTTAATGAAAAATAAATAATATAACGTATGTTATATAATATTATGCTTCCCGTAAGCGTTTTAAGAAGAGTTGCCACGAGAAGGTGTGTTTGTTACGCCAGTGTTACCCGAGTGCCGTCAAGTTTTGGGCTTAACATATCTAAATAAAAAAATATATAAATAGGCACCCTACAGGAGCTTCATAGTTATGGTAAACCTACTTAGATAATCCATACGAAAAACTTAACTTTTTCTTTTCCAAAATTTAAAGGGCGCCAAATAAGTGTTTTTGAGGCAGCAATGAGCTAAATAATTTTGGAAAGATATTGTTAAAAAAATAAAAATAAGTTTTTGACGTTTAAGATCCGCGAACGCGCATGACGTATGAGCTCGCGGGCGCTTTGCCGCACGCGTTCGCGAACCCCCGGCCGGCGACTCGACGATCCGCATTCCAGGTCAAAGTTTTGCGCTGTCGTCGTCGTCTTCCGCAAACATGATCGCCAACACCGGGTAATTACTCCTCATTAACCGCATACAACAAACAAGGAACGACTTTGAGGTTACGTTTACTAATAAACGATCAGCCCCTCCCGCAAGGATAACATTTATTTTGATTGAGATCATTTACCTTACAATCGAGGGACATTGACATGACATTGCTATAATAAATCGTCAATTTGATAGTTTCGATTGTTATTTTTGTATTAAATATCAATTTAAATAATTAAGTCCTGTAGAGTGTAGATAATATATTATGTAAGATTGATTTGAATTTTTTATATGTGGCTACTTGATGGTTGTTATGGCCAAGTTATATTTAAAATAAAGTTCAACAGTTAATACTTTTTATTTTTTAATTGAAAATTTAATTAATGTCGCGATAAAAAATAATCATAATACAAGTTCAATGGTACAACAAGTTGGACTTTAGATAGTGCTAAATTAAAGTAAATGTTATTGAATCTATTTTTGCAACATGTAAAATAACTATTATTTTTGGTCATAACATATTATACTTATTGAACGACCATTGATTTATATTGATGAGAAAAATTGTTGCATTTTTTTTTAAATGTGTGGTTAATGCAAAAATAATGCTTAGGTGCAGTCTCAGAATCGAAACATTTTTGCCAAATTTATTCATTATGGTGATGTAAAATTCTGAATTTTTGAGTTTATAAAATTTTGAAAAGCACTCGGGCAGTTTGGTTATAAAAAGTTGTAGAGACGCTTAAAAGAGTGAGAGTATATTGTAGAGGCAATATTTCAAAGCTTTAACTTTTGGATTCAAAAATGTAGATTAGTCACCATAGTTTTATTTTGGTGTATCATTAGGCAGATCGCTTTTTATTGTCATATAAGACCCATTTTTCGTTGCACGTAACAATACGATCCAGAAATGGATCGTATTTTTTGTTTTTATTCAGTTTATATATTTTATATAGGACATCGGCTAACTTCTGTGTAAGTTCTGGAATTGCCCTGCTTGGTTCTGATTCAATTAATGCCATTAGTTTGTCATTATCAACTAAAAAATAAAGCTAACGACCTTCTTCATTTTAAAGACTTGTCACGGACACGAAATTTTCACCAAAACCAATAAATTATTATTTTAAAAAATCAAGTTAGGTGGTCATACATAGTGACATATTTAATATTAAAAAATTAATTTATAATATTTTAGTAAACTCGCTGGTCGCACCATATTCATCACGGGCGCATCTAGAGGAATCGGTAAAGCGATCGCTTTAAAGGCCGCCAGAGATGGAGCCAACATTGTCATCGCAGCCAAGACTGCGGAAGCACATCCAAAACTACCGGGAACCATCTACACTGCGGCTTCTGAGAGTAAGTTTTAATTCACGATTAAAATTCATTACTTATTGTCCACTTATCCTGATTTTAATGATTCTTAGTCGAAGCCGTTGGCGGAAAAGCTCTTCCTTGCATTGTAGACATCAGAGATGAGAAGCAAATCCAATCGGCTATCGATCAAACCATTAAAACGTTTGGCGGAATCGACATCGTCGTCAACAACGCTTCGGCCATATCTCTGATCGGAACCGAAGATTTATCCATGAAGCAGTACGATTTGATGCACAACATCAACACCCGCGGAACATTCTTAGTGTAACTATCTCATGAAATATGTATTAAATTTCATAATACAACATTTTTCTGATTGATTGTCTTTTTAGATCTAAACTGTGCTTGCCGTACTTGAAGGCCAGTAATCATGCTCATATCCTTAATCTCTCGCCACCTTTAAACATGAGCAAGCACTGGTGAGACGCTATCTACGATTTGTTTATCAAATCTGATATCGCTATCGAAATATTCATTTTTATAAATATATTTCAGGTTCAAAGATCACGTTGCGTACACAATGGCCAAGTATGGAATGTCCATGTGTGTTTTGGGCATGAGCGAAGAGTTGAAACCTCTGAATATCGGAGTGAATGCCCTTTGGCCGAGAACAGGTTAATTGACTATTATGGCAATTTTAAAGTCATTACAGAATTTATTTCAGGGTCGTTGTGATGTAATTTAGAGAAGGTCATTTCAATGTTTTTGTTCTAAAATCGTGATAATTATCAGTATTAAGATTGGTTGTGAAATTGATTATAAAATAATTAGATCTAATCTTCTATTGCTTTATAAATACAAAGCAAATCAAATTCAATCAAAATTTTTAATATATAATAATAATAAGTATGTAATTGTTCCATTTGTATGAAATAGGATGAGGTTTCGATCTCCGCTAAAGTGAGTTTTGGTTTAATTTAACATATAGGCTAAAAAAGAAATTTATTTAAGTAACACTTCAATATTTCGACAGAAAATTTTATTTATTAACCATTTAAACGCCAGCGACTCACCAGTGAGTCACTTCTTGATTATTTATTTAAAACAAGTTAACGAATTATTCACAATTTTTTTTAATTATTAAAGATTATTGTACTAGCTTCATTTATCAGTAAACAAAGTATTATATATTTATTTTTAGAAAGAGATACTGACGCGTGAAGAGAAATAACAGGCGACGCACTAAAGAGTCACTGGCGTTTAAAGGGTTAACATATTACGGTTCGCTATTTTCGCGTTTTGGCAAAAGGTAAAATTATAAATTTTTTGCAATATAAAAGGTTGCCATCTCTAGAAATGATTTAAATCTTTATTACATTTGCAAAATATTTTTATAAGCTTTAGAAACATTATTTTAAACCCTCAAAAATGCGTGAACACGCGTGAAAAGACCATAGTGTTTTAACCCTTTAGGATCCTATGTCCACACGTATCGGACATTGTTTTTTACTAACAGTTCCTATGTCCATAACGTTAGCATTTTTTCTAAAGTTACAAACTATATTTTCAGGTATTGATACTGCTGCCATCAAGATGATCACTGGCACTGGAGATTATTGTAGAAAACCAGACATTATTGCCGATGCAGCTTACGTTATATTATCCAAGTATATATTTTTAACAATTAAAACTAAACCTAATTTAAAATTTCATAAATATCATAATTTTCAGAGATCCAAAAACCACCACTGGAAACTTCTACATTGACGAGAACGTTCTAAAGAGTGAAGGAATAACTGATTTCGTACCGTACGCGTGTGTGCCAGGTATTTAACTTTTATTTAAAAACAGAGTCGTTTTATTTACACACAAGATAGATTCATGTGCGACTGGTTTCAGCCAACGCTGATAATCTGATGTTGGACGGATTCATTGACGATATTCCAGATCCCACTTCCGTAGAAATGTTGAAAAACGAGGAACCCGTTACTACTGAAACAGTTAGTTGTATGATAGATATAAAAAATACTTTTTTTATCACCGGTTTAGCGTAATGAATCTATCTGGTGGAGACGCCGACTGCTGATGCGTAATAGACTTAAACTGGATACGGTGTAATGTGTCTTCGAATTGAATTATTTTCTAGAAAATGCGAATAATTTGTTGCCGGACTTTTTCTTGGATGTGGATCCGAATACGATTGCGAAAATGAACAGTGACGCTGAAAATAAGCAGCCACAGGTCTGAATTAACTATTTTTTTTACATAAGATGACCGGCCGTTCTCGCATAGATTTTAATCTATTACAACTCTCAACCTAATCATTTTGCTATTGTGGATATAGGAACATTAATTATTTTACAGGCTGAACCTGCTGGTCAAGTTGCCGGATTATTTTCAGCCATTAGCAAATCTTTGAACGCCGAACTAGTAAAGAAAACTCAAGCTGTGTATAAATTCAACGTGAAAGGTAATACATGTTTTTAATTATAAAAGTATCATGTATACATATTGTGCTAATTATTTTATTGCTTAATTAAAAGGCAAAGAAGAAGGCATTTGGCACATTGATCTTAAGAACGGAGAAGGAAGCTGTGGGCAAGGAGATCCGGCTGCACCAGCCGATACCACAATGACAATGGATAGTAAAAACTTCTTTGATATGTTCACTGGTGAGTTTTATAAATTTATAGTATGGAAACTATAATAACTTTGCACTGTTTCTATCTTTAATCAACGTGTAATTTTATAAAAAAAAATATATATTATAAACATGTATTTCAGGTAAACTGAAGCCGGCCAATGCTTTCATGATGGGCAAGCTCAAGATATCTGGCGATTTACAAAAAGCTATGAAATTAGAAAAACTTATGCAAAACCTCAAATCAAAACTGTGATTTATTAACAACTTGATTATTATTATATAATATATTATCTAATAACAAAAAAGACAAATATATTTTTTCACAATTGACTTTTAAAGTATATATTTTTATTATATTATATATTATACATATATGTATATTAAAAAATTGTGCATTTATCTAAATAACTGACAGTTTTTTTTGTTATCATTGTTGCGTTAATTTTATTTGTATATAAAAAAATTGATTTCATTACTACATACATATATATTTCACAGAAAATGGAATGAAATTTTTAAATATTTGGTTTCGGTGTTTATTATTATTTTGTAAAAATAAATTTGGTTGATTTTAAAATAAAATATTTATTAATATGATTAATATTCATCATACATGTGTATATTTTATATTTTTTATATAAAAAATAAAATAAATATCGACAATAAACATTTAAATATAATAACACGTTTTTTATTATCTTAAAACTATGGAATGGATATATAAAAATATTATTTTTCTTACTGGCAATACATAAAATAATATTCATATAACAAAAAAATGAAACATTAAATATTAACTAAATTATATGGATCGGACCAGCTCCTCATAACTGACATTGAGCAACGTACATTGAATACCATTTGTGCATCGAAACACTCGAATCATTTCAACTTCATACAAAATCGCATTAAACTTAATATGTGTTTATTTACCCTTTAGCTAAATTTGTTAATAATATTATATTAGCTAAAATATTTAAAAAAAATCGATAACCTCTGTGTCTTTAGTCAATTATCACATTTTAAGTATCTTTTTAATTACTTACATCCCATCACCATCTGTCCACCTTCCTACGCACATTCATCAATCCATAGCTTATTTTTCATTTTTATTGCTAATATTTAGTCCTGAAATAGTTTCCACATGTTTATAGTAAAGCAGTGTCGCCCAACTTTTTTTAAGCACTACAGAATAAATTACTTGTCGAAAATAAACTTATTATACATAAGTTTTTTTTACCAATCAAATCCTGATCAGGCTGTTCAGTTTAAATGGAGTAATATGCAAAGCCCCGGTGAATGTGTGGTAACCATGCTATGCTAAACTGCTTGTTAGAACCAGGTAAGTGCTGCTTACAGAAAAAAATTTGGTTCTATTAACCCCCGTCTCTCCGCCAGATAACGGATTCAAGTGCACACTACATATAAGACCTACGCCTTTAGGTTTGACACCGGGGCTTCGCCCTTGACTTGTTGAGGCGACACAAAAAACATCTTTAAATAGGAGCCCATCGAATTCTCCAGGATCCAGTGCAACTGCATCCTCCAGAGAGAGTGCTCCTCACCACAAAAAAGATCTAATCAAAATTATGTTTAAATCGTTTAGTAAAGAGTTATAGCTGAATAATGCAAATAATATTTAAGAAATTGATATATATCACTATGCACAACCTAGCTCAATCTTTATTTTAATAATTCATCATAATATTCATCTGCTAGATATAGAAAATCTACGAAAACTAAATCTTTAATGATCGATTGGAATTATAGCTTTAAAATAATCACTAATTTTGATCTCCCAGCCACGATACATATTGAAAAACACTAAGTTCCATATGAGATTCGAATCAAAGTATTTTGTGTATTAATCACCGACTTATACCGACAAGTTTCATATAGTTATTGGACTATTAATTTCATAAAAATTACAATATCATTGCTTTGGTATATTATAATTGAAATATACGTACATAGGAATAGATTAGGTTTAGGAATAGTGATGAAAAGCTGTGCTAATTAATTTGAGGTCATGTCTTTAAAACTTATTAAAACTGAAACCAATTAATCGGTTTTTTGATCATATTTAAAAAAAACGAAAAATATTATGTTTTTTCAAAAAACATAAATAATGCACAAAATCGATGAAAAGTTTCCTAAGCGAAGCGATAGCGATAAGACTGTCGTCTCTTCAGGGAAACTTTTTTGTGAAAGGCTCGGCCAATACCTGATAAGTGAGTAGTCAGCTGGTTAAGATAAAATATTAAAGCAACCAATATTTTACGGCCCTCAAGTACCTTTGAATTATGCTGGAATAATAAATATTTAAAAATACATTAATACAGTGTTACTTAATCTTTTTCTTAAAATGTAGTTTTTTTCGAGTTAAAAAATTGGTAGCAAACAAGTATTTTATTTAAAAAAATTTATAATTTATGATTTATTTTGTACATCTACTATGCAAAAATAATTAATTAATATGTATATTCTCAAATATAATATGATACATTTTTTTTTGCGCATTTTATCATTTATTTCTGGTTATTTTATTATAACTACATATATTTACAAGCTATAAAATATTTTTTTGCATAATTTAAAATAAAAATTTAAAACATAGGAAATATTTTAATTTGTTAAGACCGAAAAACGTTTTTCTTTCTGACGGTTTTTTGGAAGCTTTATGCCAAGGTTCGGCAAACCGCGGCTCGCGAGCCGCATGCGGCTCTTTTTTGGCAAATGCACAATTTTTTTTATTTGTCATTGATATGTTAAACAGTGAAAGATAGAACTAGTTAACATATTTTTAAATGTAACCTATCAACAAGTCTAAGATGTAACATTGTCTTATTCTTTATCAATCACTGTAGATGAGTCTTACGACATAGAGGACAAAGCTCAAGTTTTCCTTTTTATCCGCTTTATAACGTCTGAGTCTCAAAGAATAACTTTTGGAATTGCGGCGACCACACACAGATGCCCACGTTTGAAAAGGTCTTATTTCCAAATTTTAATTTACTGTGACCAAAATGATCATCCATCAACAAGGAAACAAGAAGATAGCGTAAAGGATAGGCACACAAAAGCCAGAAACGAACAAAAAAAATCGCATAAATAACACGAGTTTTGTTCTTATTGTAAATATTCTTCGTCATTGAGAGAATATTTCTTTGTTGGGATACAGTCACGGATATAATAAATCACTGGATCCACAAGATTCCTGTTGTAATGCAATACGACCTTGGCCAATGCCCATCAAGCGAATGTCGCTTTCTAAAGGCGTATACCTATTTCGCCAAAACCTTACATATATATACTATACCAAAAATTTAAAAATAGCAAACAAATCCTAGCATTTGTATTAAGTTCGCCCATTGCAAAAATTGACAAATTATTTTTTATCCATTTGATATTGACACAAGCTCTTTTGAAATACAATTGATGGATTCATCGAGTAAAGAGTTATGGAGCTCTAAGTTTATAAGTTTTGCCACTAAAATTAAAGATTTGGAGAGAGAGAAATGCAATTTAATTTCACAACACAAGTAAAAGATCTAAAAAAGTTAGATACTATGATTTTAATACTTGGAACAGCCACAAACTCATATAAAGATCATTTTAAATTGAAAAAAATATAAAAACTACAAGTTACATACCAAAAATATAGAAATTGTCCAAATAAAACAATTTTAAGGAATGCGTGTAAAATCAAGAAATTGTGTTTACTTAATTAATAAACAATTTTAATGTACAATCATGCAATTAATTCATTTAAATAAACTGTATTTGTAAAAATATATTTATGACTATCGGAAAAATTATAAACCGTTGTGCTACTCATATTTGGCTCTTTTGGTTCAAGAGTTTGCCGACCCCTGTTCTAGATAATGGGTTTAAATTTCACATGAATCAACATTTTTATTTCTTATCTGAAAGATCAGAGCAAATAATTATAATTACGATCTTATTATGTATTCCTAGCATTTCTTTATATCATAAATGATTATGAAGTGTTCTAACACGAGCTAAAAAACATCTCATCTAAGTATTATTATCAAACATTAAAAAAGATATAAAAATTTATTTTTCGTGCAATTTGTTGTATTTATATTTTTATTATAAATGATCATATTCTTATCTTTTATTCTGTATATACCTCTAAATAAATATATGTTGTGTAGTACACGACCTATATATTCCATATCTTCATAAACTAAAGAACACAATGCATAGGTACCTTAATGTATGAAAATAAAAATATTTAATTAATTAAAATAATGTTTATAAGGGTATTTCTGGATAAATCCAATGAGTAAATATTTAGTTAAGTGTATTTTTTTATATTTATAACAAAAGAATGCAATAAAAAATAGTAAAATTTAAATAAATACAGATCTTATTTATATATTGCCGATAACAGTCACGTAAATAATCATAAAACGCAAACGACTGGCTCGAGACAAACAACTTTGAGATTAACACAAATTGAGGTTATGTACTCTGTCAGCTGTTTGCGTCACGTTGATAATACACGGCACCGGTTTCGCGTATCATTTCGCGGCAAACTGTCACTAGTGACGTTCGCGTTCGCAATTTTCTATTCACGAAATTTTTGGCATCATGTCTTTGAAAGAAGTGCCTTTGGATAGAGTCGACACGGAGTTTTGCAACTATCGCTCACCTCTAAGCACCCGCTATGCCTCCAAGGAGATGCAGTACAACTTCAGCGACCAGAAGAAGTTCTCCACGTGGAGGAAGTTGTGGTGGATTTTGGCCACCGCCGAAAAGGTAACAACACTCTTGACTAGGTTATGTCGCACATTTTGACTCCATTTTCAAACGTCAAAACTTTGGCCTTAACACTACACCACTCACAATATGGTGGCCTACCCATACATCGATTTTTTATTATTGTTGTATTATATATGTAAATTTACATAGTCGTGAGATCAAAAACGATACATTGATAAAAATAACGCATTTTAGAAAATAATTGTCACAATTAATATTTTTCTAAACATTTTCTCACACAAATATAAATACATGTACATGATTATTCTCAAAATGTCGCATCAAATACGTTATATTTTATTGTATAAACATACTGCAAAACTGTCTTAAACCGAACCGCAGGAGATCAATATGAAAAATAAATTAAGAGGGGAAATGTAATTCCCCTTTCAACTTTCCTCCTCCCCATTTTCTCAAGTTGTCATTACATAGTAATGTAACTATACATCGAATTTTCGGTGTGGCATTTTTCTCGATATTAACGCTTCTAATGAAGCCATAGATCTCGCGTTAGCGGCAACTTCCGTCAGATACGCCAAGGCTACCAGAAAATCCAGTATGCAGTGGACTAAGATGTCGTCGCTGGCTGTCGTTGAAAACAACCATACATGCAATGTGACCCCTCCACACGAACTCACCAAGACGGCGCCCGAACTGTTCAGTATCGCGAGCTGAAAGGTCAAATACAATCATAAATATATCGATTAGTGTTACTTTCATCGTTCCACCATAAGCGCACAGTGGGTAGAATTGCGAAATGATTTATGTAAAATATGTATTTTTACATTTTTAAATATAAAATAATCTTGTAAGACGTATTTTTCAGTATGAGACATTAATTTCGAAAAAATCCTAACCAACATAAACCAAAAATAATATTATAATAGAAAAGTATCTAAAACGTACATATAGTAATATATTTATATAATGTTTTTCAAGCTGTTAAGCTTGAAAAACATTATTGTATCAATGTTATTGTACTGTGATAACGAAGGAGCGGGATAAAGTTAATGGTATTATAAAATATGCTTATTTTTTATAAGAAAAATACTAAATAAGTATTTTTACAAAAAAAAATTAAATATATATTTAAATGCTATTTAATATTATGTATAAGTCACAATTTTGATCATAGCGTATAAATAGAAAGTCATTAGTATAGTTGTCGTTACAGTGAATTTTATTTCAAATTGTGACATTATTCAGAATAATGGAAATTTTCAATATATTGTTTTAATTTTTAATATGAAACATTTTTTACCTATTTATTTTTTAATAGCTGCCTTTAAAAACATGATGGCGGATAAGGCTAGCGAACGAACTTAGAACGATCGAGATATTTACAAGGTCTATTTTTCAAAACAGTTTATTAAAGGTCTTATTACAAATGCCATAGTTATCGTGTCCGAAAAAAAATTATGTTTACAACATTTTTGCAGGCTTTACTTTTCCCTTAGGATTTTTTAACGGCGTCGTGATTTAGTTTATTTTTTTGCAACAATATTACGGTTTAGGCTGTCTTATTAACTCAGCCGAGATATTTACAGGATTTATTTTTAACTAGATAATATGATTAAAACTAAGACAGTTATCAAAAAATGCTTTTCCAAATTTATTTTATT
The DNA here is from genome assembly GCF_051122295.1 of Plectrocnemia conspersa. Classification (NCBI taxonomy): domain Eukaryota; kingdom Metazoa; phylum Arthropoda; class Insecta; order Trichoptera; family Polycentropodidae; genus Plectrocnemia; species Plectrocnemia conspersa. The sequence goes on along the minus strand of NW_028277177.1, from coordinate 3,770,918 downwards.
TTCAAATTACGATATACGCACAAAGGGGTATTTTCGTTTTATAACTAGTAAGCGCTCAGAAAGTATATATATTTAAATATTATATGTATCTTTACTTAAGATCTATCAGTGGTTGTTTCGATCTTGAGATTGCCTCTATATACCTATTTCGAATGCGAAATTTTGTTAGTTTATTAATCTACTGCTAATTATTTAATTAAATATTTTTTATTTATTTTTAAATTATTATTAAACTTTAAGCGTTTTAACCCGTACATACGTAATATAGAAAATGTCCGAACAGGGGTACGGTTGGACCCCAAAGAGTTATTCTAAATACTTTTTATTAAAAAATATTATAAACCAGTGGTTTATAATATTTTTTTCGGTCTCGCGATTTGCGCTATAAACCTATTTCGAGTGCGAAATTTAGTTAGCTTATTAATCTACTGCTAATTATTTAATTAAATACGTTTTATTTATTGCTATATTATTAGAAAACTTCAAGCGTTTAACCCTTACATACGTAATATAGAAAATGTCTGAACAGGGGTACGGCTGGACCTCAAAGCCTTATTCCATTTTTAAATAAGAAAATCATGTATATGCAATTAATAATTATAATACACCTACACATATATTAAATAATTTTAATATTAAGTGGCATTTATTTTGCTATACCTGAATTTTCCTATTCCGTAAATTGAATAAAGCGTTCAAACACAAATACTGATTTAAAATCATACATGGTCATAATTAACCAAAAACTATTATTAAAATAATGATGGTAATTTAAAAGATTTGATCGGAACCAAAGATACATATCTAAAAAATATTTTTGCTTGTTGTTCTTTTAAATGCCCCCAGGTCCGAGCGGAAGATCATTTTCCCTTTCTCTCGATCGCGTGTTAAGAGCGTGCAGCTGCACGCTCTTATCTCTCACTCACTCTCGTCGTTTAACACGCGAGCGGGCGAAATAGAAAACGATCTCACCGATCAGGTCTGAATGCCCCACTGTGCGCCGTCTCAAACGTGCCGTATAATTTGATTAATATTAACTCCGAGATCATGGCCAAAAATTTTCGTGCTAAGTGCGTCACTTATAAAGCGGTTATTTGAAAATTGGTCTAATTGACGTTATTCGATAAAAAAATAAACTCTGACATTTGACATTCAAAGCTTAAATGCAGCAATACGATAAGAAAATGTAATAAATCATACAAATCCCTCGCTATAACACCATAGATAACAGGACTTACAGGAGTATTTTCAATAAAATTCTTATAAAAATTCTGCAGTATTTTTTTATACAGTAGCGTGCAAAAAACTGAATCACATTCAAAATCATCATATTTGTTATATAAGATATGTTATATTTTTATACATAAACACAAACAAAAATCTATAACAATTAAATTAAATAAATTACAAAACAGTAAAATTTAGTCAACATAAAAAAAATTTCATTCAATAAATTCATTATTGAATTCCAAAACAATTTTTTTTTATTATTAATAATAACTAGTAATTACGTAAAATTATTTCAGTTTTATTACCCACCGCGTTCACTGTTCCGTCAATTAAGTGGATACCTTCCATTCCGGAATATAAGAAGCACCTCCAGATCATTCGGCTCCCTGGATTGAGCATATTTGCTGCGTATTTTTTGCCACCTTAACGATATACTGCACCCCATCTTTATGAATATATATAATTTAATCTCATCAAAGAGTGCCACTTTTCACATCTCATTTAATGCGTGATTGACTCATTTTTTTGATCAATAATGATTTTTTGCCAGGTCTACAACTGCATACACTCCCTTGTTTAAGTCACATATAAGTTCGTGACATTATTTTTTTTATTTATTGTTTCACAAATTGACAAATTGACACCTGTCACTTATCGAGTATCGGTCGGTCTTCACCGATGTTTGCTATTTTTACCATAAACCCGATTTATTGCATCCATTTCGACACATAAAAATTTACCATTATTTTACTCAAGCTTTGTTGACGATTTCGCATTATATTCTTTGCGACATCTTTAAAAAATTAGACATCCCTATAGTGATAAATATGTAATTCCGAGAAATTCTACTAAGGAGAACAGATTTTCACTTATCCCTCGATTTACGTGGTTAACATTTTCACATATGAAGCGCATGGGTCAGTGTCTTACTCACACTTCTTGTACTTTAACTACATCTAGAACCTCTTCCACTGTCCATGCTGTTGCTTTTTGGAGTGTACGTGTGTCGCTAAAGATTTTTCTTGTTAACTTTTTAATTTTAAGAAACGTAAAAAATCGCACGTTAATATTATTTGCTCGTTTTATTACAAATTGTGTACTATGCCTCGTTTTACGCGATATTTTTTGGAACGTATCTACCGCGTCAATCAAGAAATGAGAGTATCTTAAATTTTAATGATTTCGAGTAATGATGCGGTTTTTTTGCACGCTACGTATTTTAAGTTTTACTATTATTTTTATATTTTTACTACTATTTTATAATACATATGTACATGCTTAAATATACAATTATTATGACGGGATTGTGGTTTTTCCATTAATGGTTTTCTTATTATAAAAATACCATTTATATGTCACAATTTCCGCTTAACTTTTGCGGTTTATAATAAATTTTATTTTTAACCATTTTTACCCATAAACGTAATGTACTCACTGCTGTTTTTTTCATATGTCGATCTAATGTTATTAATAAAATAACAATTGCATTCAGAATGAGGAAGGAGAATGAAATCGTAATAAGATACTCCACAGTAGATCCAAAATCGAACATTCGTCTTGAAAAATTCGTAGACAGCAATCCGCACGTTAGAAGCAGTATCTGTAAAATAAATTATATAAGTTTAAACCTCTAGGCAAGTGAAAGTGTTTTGACATTAAAAAATTGCAATAAGGTGTTGATGATGCTCAGCTTCGTTATGCGGAGCGCGTGTCACTTTTAACAATGTATTGCTAATTCGCATTCTATGCGATTTGTTACTTATTAGCAATTTAACATATGGTTCTATTATCTGAAATACCAGCGAAGCATTCCTTGTTGTTGGAGAAGATTTAGAGGAAAAGTGAGTTTAAATCGTATTTATATTTCAGTACTTTTTCTAGAAACGTTGAGATACGTTGCTGAAAGAGTGATGTCAATTTTTAGCTACACACTGCAGATTGCCCTAGAGAGTCGCAATTGCGTCCTTAATTCTTGTACGCTGCGGCCATAATGTCAGCGCTCAAAAACAACGAATAAGCCAAACAAAATTATGTTTGCGGCGATAGCTACAAAGAGTAGGAATAATTACTGTTTGCGTGTTTATGTATGTAAATGAGTGGATGTTTGAGCTTACGTATAGTATATGTATGTGAATGAAATGTTTTAAAAAAATGTATAAAAACCATCATGACGCTTCGGAGCAACCTTCCAAGTCAGTTGTGTCTTACTACAAAAAGTATCTCACTACATTTATGTTAGTTAATACCCTTTAGCCTTATTTTTCAAACCATAAAAAAATATACATAAACATTACAGATAAGTGTATCTAAATATGAGTCAAATTAGTATCGTACCAATGCAGTGTTTTTATTATTACTATCTATTTTTTATTATTATTAAAAACGATGACTTCATGACTGATTGTGACTATCGAGTTTTTGTTAATTATCTAACTGACATGCATTAATCATTCAGTTAGTTTTATATGTTCTATATATGAGTGCTCAAATTATCATCGTTAGTTATTATTATAATTTATATTATTATATTGGCAATTTTAAATTAAAGTGTTGATGTGTTAAAATATAATAGTTTAAACGCTGAATCATGTTCTGTGCTAGAACGACGAACTTACGCGATTATCGCTTGGTTTTAAATTACTGATTTTTCTTTAAATTGTACAATTGACAAGAGCAGACATTTATTTCGTTCTTGTGCGAAACGATTCAGTTGATCTTAATATAAGCTTGCCGTTACTGTTTGGCCACGCTTAAGAGTTTCGCAATGCACAATCCCTTAACAATCCCACCATACACACAAAACAATTTTTTTTATAGTGAGCTTCGGCTACATAGTAGATTTTGATACTTAAAATATATTTATAATTTAATTTTATTATATAAATATTGTTATTTTTAAATTACTTGAATCTCTCTGCATTTTTCAATTATTAAACTGCACACACTTATTTGGCACAATCGTAAGCAAAAAAATAAACAATGACAGGATGTCTTAACTCACTTCAGAAAAGTGACAATAATCTGTTTTTATATTATTTGGCATTGTTAACACTTTCGCCTTTTAAAGATGAAATTTGTATATTTTTCAACTTAATGTTTATAACAAATATATGTCATCTTTTTATTAATCAAACCGCATATGCGATTAAATTATAAAGCAATAAACCATAAGTGACGTGTTCCGACATTTTTATATAGCACATGCAATCATTCAAACGTGTTACTACTGTATCTACTTATGATATCATGTAGTAAATATTTTATTGCAATTTTCTTTGTGAATATCATCGGTCAATGCGTATGAAGAAATGCAGTTCATTTCCATAACATACATATGTGTCGTTACTTATTACTTTCACCTGGAAAGACTCAAATAAAATTAATATTATGGGCTGTAATTACTTTTGTTATATGATTGAATTTTAATAGTCACTCTTTTTTTCAAGAGCAATAATAAAGTTTGATAGAAATTCAGATTATTTCAGCTTAAGTCCTACTTATAATTTACTAATATCAACATTTAAAACACAGTATAAAAAAAAATATTTTATTTGGCTACGAGTGACGCGTAATTATTTTTAATATTTTGCTATGATTGTGACAACTGAATGCAACATTTTTTGCAAAGAAATCTTAAGAAATTGGACTAGTTTGATTCGAAATATTTATTTAAATATAGATAAATTCAGATATTTGAGCTCACTCTAAATAGATATTTATTGATTTTTTAAAGAAAAGCTATTTTTTATATTAATATATAATTGATAAAATATTGGGTTAGTTTTTGTGGTATCATTATCTAAATATTATAATTTTTACAAATCTGAAAATTCCATCCGGGAAAAGCCACAAGAATTCGATAAATTTCTGCGTATACAAATCTCCAAAAATACTTTATTATATTTATATTTAAACTTTTGCTTCCTTTGCTTTTTTCCATAGGTTTTTTTCCAATGATTCTTTTAAACTTTGAAACAACATTGCGGAACAATGTAATACTAAATTAAAAATCAAACTAAATCATAATGCATTTAAGAAGTAGTGGAATTTAAAAAAGCCATTAGAAAAAATAGAGCAAAAACTGTAAAATGTTCTATAGCAGAAATTAAACAAAATTTTATTGAATATTTTTTTCCAATTAATAGAAGATAATGGTTTTTGAAGACACTATATTTTAATCAAATTATTTAAATCAAACTTATTTAAAAACTCGACTAAGTCTGCCATCTTGTTTCGAAATGGCGGGCATTGAAAATAAAAAATCATATCTCCTTTAGAAAAAATAAATCAGTCAAAAATTGTTTATAATAGAAATTAAAATAAAATATTATTTTAATATATTTTTAATTTTATCATGAATAGGTATTGATGAAACACTTATTGATGAAACATTTTTTTATGGAAAATAGATATTGCATAAGTGTATAGAGTAGACCCCCCAATAACACGATAAATTGGGGAAGTGCTATTTGGCTGCTCGTTACTTTATGTGTGAGCGAACCAAAGGGAGTATTGTAGTATTTTCTAGTTCCCCAACTACACGCACCCAAATAGCACGTTTCCAATTTACTGTGTTATTGGGGGCTTTCTGTATATTTTTTAAGTTCATTAGCCGGCCTGATTACTGATATAAAAAAATATATAAAAATAATTCTGGGGAAAACAGTAAATTATAGAAATTGTAAAAAATAATAAAAAAAAACTGAATTAGTTTTAATTGTATTCAATAGCATATTTACTAACCATAAAATTTATATACAGAAATGGATTTAAATTTTGCAGAATTTGCCAGTCTAATTTTTTAATATACCTGCATTTAAAATATTGTTTTTTAGAATGCGATAAATAAGATACATGTAATATATTTAAACATGCTTTTAAATTATTTTTATAAAAAGAAGAACAAATTATTAGTAGTTCATATAAAATAAAATTTTGTGTTCAAAATTCTAGTTTTTAATACATAATTTAAATTTAAAAAAAATTTTTTTTACCTTTTTTACTTTTTTGCTAATTAAATATTATTTTTTGTTTGTATGCATATATACATATATTATGTCAAGTTTGTGATAATTTTTAATATATATATATAATAAATTATAAATTTTAGTGTAATTAAATGTTCTAGGTACATATTATATAAAAAAAATCAAAATTTTAGAAAACATACGATTTTCACTAATATTTGTCTGATGATTTAAATAAACCCAAAGCTTCGATAATTTATTATTGTACACTTTTTTGAAAGCCATAATTAAATATTTATTTTTACCATTTCAAAGATTAGGCTTTCTTACATTTTCCTTATCTTACGTATGAACTTATTATGTAGAATAATTAAAATCGAGATATCTTAAAAAATTCTCTAATTATAAATTTCTCAGCTCATAACGGGAAAAAACATATCATGTTTATAGGGCTTTGTGACGCATTAAATATGATATATTTAGTAATGACATCCGTAATTTGAAATTTAAAATAAAATTAATAAATGAATAATTTTTTTTCAAATATACAGTCTTTAAAATATATTTTTTATAATACGTTAAATAAATTGACAAACATAGTTTTGAATATATCATACATGTTACTGGTTCTTAATCAGTTCATCAAAAATAAAAAAATAAAACATTTAAGGAATTAGTGTGTGTGTGTTTTTTTAATGTGTGTTTCTAAAGTAATATGTGCGAAAATTTAAATTTTAAGTTGTTTTTATCGTAGACTCCGATGGTTAATGATACCAATGTACTTTCTTACATTATTTATAATTATAATTTACAGCTTAAAAATATTGTTACGCATGTTACTTCATGCATAACAAGATATATTAAAATATTATAGATTAATACATTGTTTCTATATTTATAAAAAAATATATAGTTATCGCAATGTTTTTAATAAATATCGGTCTTGAGGCGCAATGACGGCAAGCTTTTTGTGTATTAAATTGTATATTATATTTCACTAAAATATCACACTCACCGCTTCAAACACTTTAATTCCAAATTGAAACCAATCGAACTTCAATTTCACCACCTGTGGTTGCACATAAGCCACTCTCTTGCACTTGGTTTCGTTCTTTTGGTTTTGGCTCGACTCCATGCCCTCCTCCAAAAAGTCATATCCTTCCCAATGAATATCCTCCAAATCGATTGTTTCATCTTTCGAAAACATCACCATGTTCACACAACAATAAAAGCTGATCGATCTACGATCTATGGATCAACCGACCCGCCACCGATCGTGTGTCAACTGCCACTGAAAACGAAAGATAACCGAGTGCTCGTCGCACGGGAAGCGTTATCCGTATGTATGTGTGGTATTATTTTTATTATTAAATAGTTTCTGCGGTCGCCAAAAGGGTGTGTGTGCGTTTCGCAATTTGTGATAAGTGACAAATGTGTAATGCGTCGAAGGACAAGAAGTTTTGTTGAAACGGGAAGGCGCGTACGTGATTAGAAATGCATAAGGTGAAATTCGCACGTGCATTGACATATGGCTCGATTTTAAATTTAGCGCTAGTGGACGAACAACTGACAAGCTGTTACGTCATAAGTTTATATTTTCTAGTGTTGACATAGGTCAGCGATGGCGAACCTTTTTTGGCAGTGAGTCAGAATCAAATTAAACGCATTGTGGTGACTAACCTAAACCGTCACGTTACAATCATGTATACATTTCAAATTCAAAACGTGACAATAATGAGGCTCTAAGTACATGGATAGATTGGCCCAAAAATGGTGGTGTATAAGCTAAAACGCTGTCTCAGAGAAAGTACTTAATTTTGGACTTACTTTTGAAATACGTTTATTTCAATAATATAAATCAAGTTTAAGAACCCTAGGGGTGTGACTTCGTAGCCAGTGAGACGCTTAGTGGAATCTAGTTAAGGTTTATTAGATTATACTACAATTGCAACAGACGATAAATGGCGACATGTTTTTTCCGAGCGGTGGTGGAGTAGCTGGCGCAGGGATGATGTCCGTGGGAGGTCCTCAAACCTTTCTATTTCTGACGGCCGCATTCATTTATCTGATTAAACATAAGGTCGTACTCAAGAAAACGTTGACATCCCCCCCTCCCCCATGAATGTTTTTATTTAAATAATCTATTAATAAAAAATCACAATTTTTTTGTTAAAAAAAACAGAATACTGAAAATCACAAAAATGTTATACATATTTAAAGGAATCATATTATATTATATATAAATTTAATGTACGGAATATTTTTAATCCAATCCAATTTATTCTTATTTTTATCTCAATTCCCTCTCAGTCATCCAGCCACGTATATCTACAAGAAACATACATAATAAAGTACATGCTTAATTAAAAATATTTGTTAATGTTACAATTTACTAACCTTTAATGGCTGATTTCTGTTGGAAAGCATTTGAATATTTGGTTCAAGCATAGACGTTCGCAGTTTCAGTTGATCTTCTAAATAGGTGTCAGTTATCTGTGATCGTAATTGTGTTTTTATTTGCATTAAGTATGAAAATGAAGATTCACAGCAGTAAGTTGTTGAGAAGCAAGAAAACATACATGAGTATATTTTGACTATCGAACATAGCATGGGTTGATTACACTCCTTTTTCAAATAGTGGTGCTTCATTTTGACCGCGGGCGGTAGGCGTCTGCTGGTCTCTTCTCCTCATCTGAGTCCAGGCTAAAGTATCCATGGCTGCAAAGCTTGCTGACCAATCACACTCATGCAACGATCATCCAGCCAATATATGTACTCTTTTCTTAGAACAGTGAAATAGATGTACGCCTTTAGAAAGCGACATTCGCTTGATGGGCATTGTCCAAGGTCGTATTGCATTGCAACGGGAATCTTGTAGATCCGGTGATTTATTATATGTGTGACTGTTTCGCAACAAAGATATACAAGGATTTACAGTAAGAAAAAAACTCGTGTTATTTATGCGATTTTTTCTGGTTGTAACAAGGGATTTTGTGTGTGTTCCCAATCCTTTACGTTATTGTCTTGTTTCCTTGTTGATATTTGATTATTTTGGTCACAGTAAATTAACATTTAGAAATAAGACCTTTTCAAACGTGGGCATCTGTGTGTGGTCACCACAATATATAACAGAACCTGTGTCAATACTGATTAATAATAATAGTGGACAAAAATTACACGGTTAATTTATGGAAAAATACACTAAAACCAGGTAATGAATTTTGTCAGGTATTTGGATGCCCTACCTGACGGGTCCGAGTACAATTCCTTTTCTGTATATTTTTCTCTATAATATCTCAATAATGAAAGAAGTACATATTCAGTTAATTATTTATTTTTATACATATGTAGATATATATGTATATACAATTGTTTTATTATTAATAACATTTTTAGTAATACGCAAAAGTCATAACAAAAAAAAATGTTTTGTATGTATGAACTTAAAAATTAAATTCAATAAAGTAGTACACAGTTTTATTAAATGTTAAATAATAACAATTAATTTTTGCAGCGGGACAAACAAAAGATTATTCAAACAAATTAACAACAGAAACAAAAAATATTAAAAAAACAAAATTTTTTAAATATTTTATAGCATTCAACGATGTGTCTGATAAAAACAAATTTTAGTACACAAATTATTCGCGACAGAAAATGATTTTTCTGCATTGGTTGACGTTGATTTTATTGTCATTAAGGTGAACTATAAATTTTCCTAATATTCAGTCCTCTTATTAGTATCTGAAAATAAAGCAAATTCCTTTTTTATGGATGCTATCTTATCTTCTAAATTCGTCTTTTTATATTTCATTTAGTTCTTCCATTGTCAATAACTGTTCAGTTTGTGTATTATCATCTATATTATCTAAACCATTTTAAAATGAATGTTGTTCTACTACCGTACTACTTTTACGATTTTCTTTATCAAATAATATTTTTATTAAATCTTTTACAAACATAAATTTTATTGCTTATTGAAAAATAATAAGGTTTGAATTATACCTGCTATGAGCTTAAATTGTTAATTTAATAGATTTAAACGCATTTTCGAATGCCTTGAATAATTAAATGTTAATGTTTTCAATTAAATATAAATTCATAATGTCTTTAAAAAATTCTTTAACCCTTTCACCGCGGGTGGCTTCTATAAAATCATGAAGAAAATTGCCAGTATGTACTCATTGCGCACCTAAAGGTGCCATAACCTTTGAGCCTAATAATATACAATAGTTACTTAGTATAATTTAAGGCTGTAAATCACTTGAATTTATTGAACCATAATTTTGCATGAATAGGTGCCCCCCACATATTAAAAAATTCTACATGGCACGCGAAAATATTAGCCGCAGTGAAAAGGTATTTTTTAAATTTATATTGTAATCATAAAAATTATGAAAGAAATTTATAATGTCCCAAGTTTGGGAAACTTTCTCGAATAAAGCTAGATTTTGTAATTGCTCTAATTGATTTATCAAACGTGGTTATTTCGGAAACAATTTCTTCCAAAGTTTTTTTAAAACGAAATCATCAAGAGTTTTAAATTTCTTAGTAGCGGTTTTTTTCTTCTTTGTAAAGCTATTCCATGCTCAATTTTTTAATTTGTAATCATCAATGAAGTATTTCTATACTTCTATTTTAATAAAAAAAATATCCTAAAATATTTCAAATATTTATTATTTTCTTATATTTAATTTAAAAATTATGATTTTTAACCTTTAGAAGTCCAGCGCCTCGTTTAAGTACCGCGCGTGTAGGGTTGAGAATTATGGATGTGGAATTTAATAAAGTGAACACTTTTCTGCACGAAAACGTTTTTGTGTGTAAAAATATCTCCAAGCGATGCAATTGGCTCACTAGCATGTGCATCTGTGATTCACCAGAACAGGATTAAATCAATGCTAAAATAATTGCCAATATGATCACATATTTTATCCTCTTGATTCGAAACAGTTCTGGCGAATCACAGATGCTGATGTTAGTGGGACAATTGCATCGCTTAATTATTCAGTCAACGAAATATGTTCACGCCTGAAAGAAGTGAAACATTCAAAAATCGTTAATACGATAGCGATACATGACAATAGCGGTTCTTACGCATAGACGCATTGTCTATCGCACATTATTTACGCACAAAAGGGTAGTTTTTTTGGTGCTTACGAGATGTGCTAACATTTGGTCTGTGAAATCCAATTATTACGCCATTGTGGTATTGAATATTATATTTTATTGTTTTGTCGAAACAAGTTGCTTATTTCTTTTGAAATGGTCGTTTAAATGACTTTAGAGTTAACGGTTTAATTTTTTTTAAATCAATGTTTTTTTATTACATAATCGTTTATTACATCGCCATTATTTTCTGATATAAATTATGTTTACACTGTTTTTAAGCATTTGACAATTTTAACGAACAGGGTACAATGTTATAAAAAATGGTCGATTGTTTAAGGCTAATTAAAAATGTTAAAGACATAATAACATATGTAAAATTATCTATACTATCTTGACTGATATTGAATGACGCATTATTGTTTTACTGTGACACATATTTGAGTCATCGGCCTATGAAGTATTATTATAGAAAGTACATTGAAATCAATGTACAGCATTAAATATTATTTTAATTTATTGCGTTAATAGAAAAAGTAATAATTATTTTCAAGTGCTAAAAAATACTATAATTTAACTTAATATATTAATTTAATAATAGTTAAAATTAAATAATATTAAAATATAAATATTTTATTAAAAATTTAATTACATTAAATTTGATAAATAATCTTATAATTTAATTATTTTATATTAATACTACAATCTTCCGTAATATGACTTTAAAATTTTTATTAATTAAATTTATTTGTAGTATTTAATGATCGTTAAATAATTTAATTTAATATATTAATTTAATAATAGTTAAAATTAAATTTTAATATAAATAAAAATTTTATTAATTAATTTAATTATAATCAGTTTAGCTTTTTATTTAATTTTATGCAACTGATTTGTTTCTCGTTGTTCAACTAAATAGGCTAAATTCAACTAAATTAGTATAGTATTTAATGAACTTTTTATGAACTGCTTGAAAATTTAACTTACTAGAGACATCTTCACACTAACGTGTAAAAATAATTTTCTTACCGACATTTACAATAATTTATCATAATATGAAATTAATATATATTAAATAAATTTATTCTTAGATATTTTTACCAAAAAATATAATATTAAAAACTTATACTATATGAAACATAATCAATAGAGAAATGAAATAATAGTATTACTCTGATATTTTTCTTTATATTTAATTAAAAATAAATATTATAAAATAAGCATACAGTAAAATACAAATTATTTTGTAGACATTGGACGGAAAATTATGATAAGTCGTAATATTTTTTATATTTTTTTAATTATTATTTACTATTATATAATTAACAATATTATTGTGTTTTTATTGCTGGCACTCTTAATAATACGGCATATTTTTTTACAACGTTGTTCTTTATTGTATTGTAATACTAAAATGTAAACAGTTGTTCGTTCATTGACACTGACATAATAATTAAACGTTTTTTACTTTGAAAAACAACACAAAAGTGTCAAACGTATGATTTAAAAGAATGCGAGATAATACAAATTACATGCTATTTTTTATTATTTAAAATACTATTATCTTTACAACTTTGGCACCATAACATAGACATGCTTTATAATAATATATTGAATTCATCATATATTTGTTCATCTTAATATTTTGAACAACATTAAAGTAAGGTAAAATATATTTATTGTACTTAAAAAGAGTAACTGGTGTGTGTTTTTAAGTTAATATAAACTTACACGATGTATATATATTGTTGAGAAATAAAAAATATAAAAATAGTATTTGCTCTTTAAAAATCTTAAAACTTATGATCTAATATGGATTTATTTTCATATACATTTTTTTTGGTATTATTACTAAAAAATTATGGTTCTTCTCTATACGTAAAAATTGCATCTATAACGTAAATCACCGCAGTGAAGATGGAAAATACTCCTGAAGATATAAACATATCCATGTAGTGTTTACTCGGATGGAAAATGTGATTGTACATGTATTTGGTCCAATCTGGAATTTTATATAAAAAAAATCAATATGGGAAAATTCTCATGTAGGTTTTAATGACTTAAATAGCAGTTATTTTTTTTTAAATTTAGCTTAATACAGTAAACTTATTTTCACGTTTAAAAATTTATACATAAAGTTTAAAATATATTTTAATATCCAAAAATATTTTTTAATAAAATTAATGTAATATTAAAAAGTGATTTATAAAACAAAAATAATTTTTATTTTACTTAAATTTTTATCGCAAAATATTTTTGCTTTAATTTGATTAAATAAAATAGATTAGCTTTTGCCAAAAAAAAAATTTGAACCGAGCTTCTCACGCCAAGATGAAAATTAAATCTTGAACCTGCTAAGGAGTCAAGAAAAAAAGGAATACACATGTCAATTGTAAAAAAATACTTGATCTAAATTCTATATTTACCAGTTATAATAACAGCGGAAGCAGCCAGGTAAATTACAGCTGCCACTAGCGAGAAAATCACCGAAGTCTTCCATCCAGGTCTCTCGCCCAGAATTCTAGATATGATGAACACCAAATTGATGATCGTATACCCTGAAAATTATACACATCGTCAATGACACTTTACCGTTTTTTTACTAACGCCAACTAATGGCATGTGCCTTCGTAATACATAGTAATAATGGATGATTCATCATTCATAGGATAATTGCGCGAACGTTAGTTGATTGCTGCACCCATGTCCAAACATTTAAATTGTTCGGTAAGTAACGCATTGTTTTGCTCATATATAGGTAAATGAGCAATGAATGCCACTCATTGTCTATTCATGAACGTATGTACATACCTCCGAAAGCCGTGTATATTACGGCTACGTGATGCATATGGTTTTGAGACAGTCTTCCATAGTTCAATGGGTCCACAACGAGGCCAATGCAGAAAATCGTCAACACCTGTGAACAAATTAAATGTGTTAATAAATATACTATATACAGGTGTAAGCAAGAAACACTTTAATTGATATGATTTTACACAAATATATCCATAAACTGTTGGCAGGCTTTAGTGGATCAGCAACACGGTTTTCATCCGCGTTTCATGTCCATTATGCTTCTCGAAAGCGGTGAATTTATAATCAATTTTTAAAAAGTATTCGACAAAATCAGTATGTGATCTATGGTACTTTAGTTTTTCATAGTTTTATATAAAATTACGTGCATTTTTCTGGCCAAATTCAAAAATTTCCCCACATGTCCCCCTCCAAAATGCTGCGGAAATGCAATTTAAATTCACTGATCTTATGCATCTTTATCAATAACATACATGCGACAAAGTGATTTTAATTTTAATAATATTCATATTTTTTCATTAAATGACATGCTTTTTTTTGGGACAAATTTAAGGGGAGGGGCAAATTACCCCCCCCCCTCACCTCCCCATCCGCCAAATGACGTCTCTGCTGCAGGGATCCAATTTAGGTCCACCGTTCTTATGTATCTTTATCAATGATATACATGCGACAAATTAATTCTAATTTTTAAATACATTTTAGATGAAAAAGTCATATAGGTTTTCACTAATATCATTTAAGTTTTTGTTAAATAATAAAACACAGTGTTTATTCAATTTTAGTATGTTATTTAGCTGATATAGCTATTATCTTATATACTAAACAAATATAATCAAAATATAACATAAACATATACAGAATATAAATCAATTCATTTTTAATGCACGAATGTGTTTCTTTAATCTCTTGAGGATTTTTTTTTCTCACAAAATTCCTACAAAGTATGCTAGGTTATGATTCTTTCGAGTCGCGTCGACGAGTATATTTTGGAAAGCATTTATTCAAGCTGCTGATAGGGTAAATACATAAGTCAAAGATTCTTGAAGAACTTTTTTTTGTTTTATCTTATTACTAGTATTGGAAAACTCACCAATAAGCACAGTTAGCGGTTAAATAAACTGTCGGATAGTATTGAGTTGTTCTCATCCAGATACTCACAGTTAGCGGTTATTATTTATTTTTATATCTATTTTTGTATATTTACATGAGTCCTGCATATGTATGTAAATAAATAAATATAAACCACTTAATATGCAAAATTAACTATAATATAACACACAGATTTTTTTTGCATTATATCTTATAGATATGTATTTACCAGAACTTCTCTATAAAGAATTGCAATAAAGGTTTCTCAATCTATATCGTAGATATAGTGGACATTTTTTTATTAATTAACAGTAAAATAATGTTACACATGACCATCCAATTTATTCTCTACCTGATAACAACATTTTTTGATGATTCTAATCAATGTTTAGAAGATGTGACTTTTCTTTCGATTTCTCCTATTAGATACACGCACAATAATGTACCTTAAATGCATATACCTAACTTAACACACTCGTGTTACTTGACAATTTGGAAAAGGGAACGCAAAAACAGTGTCACAGTCGACGAGTTTCACCAAGTAAAAGAATACAATGAAGAGGTGTATGTTACTATGTATCACGCTATTACCAGCTCGACTATCTTTAAAACTGTAGGCCAATTCTCTTTGAGGCACGTGCTCGTCTGTGCCCTCAGGTGAACTCCATTTTCGGCTTTCTTTCCCGGAGGATCTCCCTTTTCAGCTTCGCTAGACATGTTCCAATGGATCTGCTTTCCTTGCTTCACAATATCCGCCACCTGAAAAAATCACAAAAAAACAGTATTGAAAACTTTGATACAGTAGCGATGATAAGTGACAGTTTGAGAGACAACTCTTTTTTATTTTATTTATTATTACCCTGAAATATACAAAATTATTTATGCTCTAAAGATATTAAAAATCACTCTTGTACGTAAAATTTAAAATAAGACCAATTTAACGCCACTTTTTTATACATAACGACGCATTCATAATTTTTCGAGCACTTGATTAATATGAGAATATTTTTTTAATTCTTACATAACATTTGTGTTATACAAAACAAACATAAAGCAGTCGGTGACTCATTTCAGGGTATTTTAAAACAATCGCACAATAGCTCTCGCACGATAAAGCGCGAAAGCTCCATAATTCAAAACAGCATTCATTCCATGCAAAAATAAGCTTTCGCCGAGCTTTAAACGGTCTTTCCGCCTTTCTTGAAGCAATGAGTCAATACGTTGAAATTTCAACGAACCTTATCTGGAATCGTTGAAATTTTATTACTCGGTTCGCTCGCGGGGAAAAGGAATAACTATAAAAACGCGAAAACGTTCAAGAAATAAGCTAACCATTGTTACAAACTGGTTGTTGATCGCTGAATGAGTAATGTTATTGTGTTATTAAAAATTTTATCGGACAATTAAACTACGATTGTATTTTACGATTGAATTGAATTTTAATTAATTGTTTATTTGGCTAAGAATGTGACTTGAATATTAATATTGTTGATTTAAATGATTTAATTGTAAATAGTAATGTGCCGATGATTTAAGTCGGTAAATAATTTATTAAAGACCTGTGTCCGAATACCATAATGAACGTTTTTTAATTTTTATTATGTCTAGGAGATCAGAATTAATGATTATTATATAATAATAACATATTGTTTTCCTATATTTTCTCAATCTCACGGATGAATATCGTGTATATCGACAGGCAAGTCGGCAAATGCGTACATCATGGCTCTAACGAACATGAAAAGAGGACGCGATCGTGATTCTCGAAGACGTTTTGGAACCCAAAACTGGAATTTCTCGGGAATAGTTTGATTGTAGACAACAGCTTTTAATAGCTTGCAATATACAATAATTAATTGCTTGTTTTTGAAGTAATATTAGATTTATTTGTTCCGAGACTTTTTGTACATCATATTTTTTTAAAATATAAAATAATATTTTTCACGCCCCTTTAATGTACGAAATAAAAAAATTACCAAAAATTTTTTTTACGAAAAAAAATTTTCATGCCACTTAATAAAATAATTTAACAACAATATTTTTTGTTAAATTATTTTATAGACGCGAATAAATGACGGATCGTCAAAGTAAAATGCGTTCCTCACAACAAAGTCGAGCAGCTTAGAAAATTTACGTGTAGAGAGAATCTCCACTTTCTCTCAAAAATCTCCGAAATCTTTAGTGGAAGTTTCTCTAGCCAAAATGTTTCCACCGAAATAGTAGAAATAAACTGATGACGAATGGGATCGAGAAAATGACACTGTATAACACTTTTCGACGGGACGCAGACGGTTGACGAAAGCCCATCTCCATAGAGTTCTAACATATGGATGCTATGATCTAATAGTAGTAGATACGCATATATAACTTACTGACATTGATCAATAATTTATTGCGTGCAGATGTTCTTCACACTCATCATTTACAATTCTTCAATCTAATTTGTCATAAAATATTACATACACATAGCATAGAGTGAGTCAGTTCACTGTCATTGAAGATTTCGCTAACGACTTTAGATTATATCTTTCCTTGCCTTAATTATTATTATAACATCTAACTTAAGAATACATGCGACAGATTGCTTAATTTTAGGTCATTGCTTTGAGACAGTGTTTTTCAAAGTATTGTCAGAAATATAATTTCAATCAAACGTTGATTAGTTTATTAGTTCCAATCGTTTTTTCTAGATCTTATAATTAAATTAGTTCACCCACGTTGGTCATCCTGACCTCGGTCGGTCGTTCTATAGTTGCAACGAAAGTGATGACCTGGTGGTGACTAATATTGTGCTCGGGTTACTGAACCGACTATTTTTTAACAAAATAAAAAAGAGCATCAGTTAAATCGTTTCACGTTACGCAACGTGCCCAACGCGTATGGGATATTGATTTAAAAAAACCGGTCTGTTAACTTTAACGTCATACCCGCATAGTATTATTGAGATAGGCAAAGAAACTACGCATAATAAGAAAATTTTTAATTTAGTGACATTTGATTGCTACTTTTCAATAATAATAATAATATGTTTTCTACAGTATTACAAATCATTCCTTTTTTTAATAAAACAGACTATTGTATGATACTGAATCTATATTTATATATTTTAAATCTACTATTCTTTACTTTTTCGTAAACGTTTATAGATAATATGTCATTTAAATGATGATTATTTTATCAACAAATACTCGTCTAATACATACAAATAGAACCGCTAAAAATATAATTTTGCTCTTTCGTACTTTCAACCCTCGGACCAATGCGACGATTCAGGGTGGAAACAGAATATGTTTTGTTTTTTATTTTTTTTATAAGAATGGCCTTTTGCGTAACGGTCATAATATAATCAAATGCAGATTTAATGACGCTGTCACTAAACACTTGCTAGCAACGTTTCACCAAGTTCTTGCTACTTATTTTGGTCCTTTTATATTTGTATAGACAGCAAATGTCCTTTGCTTAGGTCCATTTATATGTTTTCTGAGAAGCCCTCGTTTATTACACGATATTGAAAGCTGTCTTATTTTTTTAATAAAATCGATAAAAAACTTTTGTTTAAGTGGAGCTTGAAAATATCTTAGTTTGTCAGACTAATCCGTCATTTTGATTGAAAATGGCGACTATTAAGAAACATAAAAAAAAAATAAAAAAATTATTAGTAATAAAAATATTTTTTTATATTTTTAAAACACCGTTAGTAAAAAATCGATAAAGTAATAATGTACTATATTTTATAATAAAATATAATAAATATAATTATAAAAAAAACTTTTGAATTGAAAATAGTAAGGTGCCGATGATTTAAGTCGGGAATAATACATGAAAGACCAGAGTTCGAATCCCATAATGACTCTAGCGTTTTTTAATTTCTATTGTGTCTAAGAGATCGAAATTAGTGATTATTATATAATAAATAATTTCGATCCATTATTACAGATTAGGTTTTTGTAGATTTCGCAGATCGTAAAAAATCAGGAAGGTAATAACGTTCTATAATATATATTAAAACATAATAAATATAATAATAAAAAAACTTTTAGTCAGTATGTATCGCCATTTTAAAATAACTTTTTTTATCATATCGCCATGAAACTATTATTTAAATATAACTTTCAAATATCTTATATTAATATAGTTGACCAATCTGATCTGCCATATTGTTTCAACATGGCGGCTAATAAAATAAAATAAATTGTAGCTTTTGTAAAAATATTTTTTAAATAACACTATATATAAAATATTTTGTGCTATTTGAAAAACATGAAAATATTGTTTTTGACGACACGATACGCAAAGTTTCAATAAAATGAAAAAAAAATGGGTATTTGTTAGTTAGGACAGTGCCACGCTTAAAAATCATCAGTTGTTACTCTCCACTTCGTTTCCTGTGCTGTTCAAACCCAAACCTAACCTAAACAAACTAACTATTATACCGTTATTATATTAGTTTTGGTTAGGTTTGTAACTGTCAAACTTGAGCTTGGCGCCGTGCTAACTAACAAGTGCATTTTCTTGTATCATCTTGTATGATTTTTGTGAACAAGATTACTGCAATAATTCTAATTGAACTTCCGTGAAAATATACCTAATTAAAAAAAATAAAACTTATCAATCAATTGGTTTTAAAATTGCGACTATTTAAAAAAATCTAAAGAGGTAAAAAATAAAACAAAAATGTCCTATATATGGGTTGTTTAACCGCTTCCCGGGCGCGCGCACACATATGTGTGCAAAAATGTGTACCATTTTGGGCGAGCGCACACAAATGCGTGTTAGCGCACATTGAAAAATAATATAATTAGGAGAAGAAATCTGATCCTGGGCGTGCACACACACTAACAACATTATGATCTAAACTTGACAGTGGTTCTCAATATTTTTTTATAAAAAAATAATAAATAAAAATAAATTATGGCTATGTATATTAGATTATATTTTTAAAAACACGATTATGATAGCTATCGTAGTTTTTTAATAAGATCGTCATTAAACTTTTTTTTAAATGGAGGTTGTAAATATCTTGGCTTGTCAGACTGATACGCCATGTTGTTTCAAAATGGCGAATTTTAAAAAATCGTTACACTGTTAAAAATAATCGTAGATAAAAAATATTAAAAGAAAATGAAGAAAACATTTTCTATAAATTTTTATATATAAAAATCTAAATATATAATTTTTCTGGACAGATTTTTTTTGGTTATTAGTTATTACTAAAATGTCATTGAATTGTGGTGGTATAAAAAAATCGAATAAAAATAAGAGTGGCGCGTTTAAGAATAGCCTGACATAATTTTCACTTGTAATTTACATTTCACGTAGTACCTAGCACGTGAATATGCCTCGTGGGTTGCCAGATTTAGGTTCAAACCTATGCGCTAATGAAGTGCAAAGACCCACTTTCGAATGTGGTATATATTTCAGCGCCGCCCAACCTTTCGAGACACGTTGTTTATTTGTCTACGAAATCATCGCGTGCCGAAAGGTTCGCCGACCCTGACCGCTCAGCGTTTGTACAGGTGTCCCACTAAAAATGCCACTATCGTCACCGGAGAAATTATTACAATGAATCGGAGAAAAAATCCCACACGTCAGATTCCAAAACGGAATTGGCGAGAAGAATGTGGAACAATTAATGTGTCATTAACGCTGTATTGTGTGCAGGAAGAGCCAAGAAAATGTCTGATTAAGAAAAATTAAAATTATTTAATTGTAAGGCAAAGACGCACATAGATTTAATTGTATGTTTTCTTATTTGATTATTATTGTAAGTATTATATATATAATACATATGTATGTAGATTTATGCATTGGCGCTGTTTACTTTTATCGGTATTGCAGTGTGTTTATTATAGTTATGGCAACAATGCAATTTTCTACGCACTGTTTGTTGGCTAGTTACGTAGTAAATACTTATTAAATTAATAGTATAGTACTAGTTAAAAAAATCAATTGAGAGTACATAAAAATCGTATACATTTTGTGGCTTGATATATAAATTTTCCTAAGAAAATAAGCTTTCATGTGCATAAGATAGAAAAAAGTAGATGAAACTTTAATGACATTTTTCCCTCAATATCTTTTCCCAAAAGTATCTGAAATATACATGTATCAAAACATATATGCTACTTTGTCTAATGTTAACTTAACTATTAAGCCCGCATTGTATCATAATTCTTCTAAATAAAACACCTTCATTCGAATCACGTCTCACGAATGTAGGACACATTTTTTCCATCACATTTGCATCCTCACGCAGCAGACCCTTGAACGCAACAATAGACAAAAAAAAATGACAACAGGCGACCCAAAACTTTTTTTATTTAATACATATTTACACGGTCCTTTTTTCTAAAAAAAATCAACTCAGTTCTGGCCTATTGAACACCTGTCCCGCAATCAGAGTACGTCATCTACCTGCGGAATTTCTCTAATTTCTCCCGCTCGGTCCATCAGATTTCTCCGATCTGGTCGGATGCTGTTTGACCGGCACAAAGTGACAGGGACAGTGCTTTAGAGGATGTTAGTGTGTATATAATTTGTATCAGAATTAAAATTGGACTCTGAATCAAACGAACTGCTATACCGGTTTGCGTTTGTCGAGTACGTGTACATCGAAAGTATTATGTCAAACTGTATTGTTAAAATTTTTATATTGTATCAATATATTTTGTGACTTTTAAAAGATATATTAGTATAAACTGGATTAACTCATTAAGATAAAAAAGAGGGACGTGGGGGAATGAAAGGGAAATAACAAAAAAAATATAAGTTTGTAAAAAAATCTGTTGCTCAGTTTTTTATTTTTCTCTTAAAAGCTGATATTTTGCTTAAATAAGATTTGCACAATCAGTTTAAAACTTAAAATATGAAATAAAATAATTTATATAATTAGTTAGGATAAATAGTAAATATGTTACAATATAATTTATAATAAACTTGCTGTCGGTTCATCACTATCGTGAGGTACCGCAGCTAATAAGTGTGCGAATACCGAATGTTAGGATTTTAAATATAATGATATTTTTGCTTCGCTCTTAATTATTGTTTTATTAAATTTATATATTTTCTTAATAAAATAATAATTGATAATTAAAGGTGAAATTAAAATAAACAATAAAATATCAATAGGTTAAAAAACATTTTAAAATCATATGGGGAAAAAATATTTTAAAATCTTATATTATTGCTTCACGAAAAAATATGGAATTTTCGATGAGTTCGTGGTCTAATTCGTCGTGGAATACTCTTTCAATCATTGAGTTGTAAAAATTAGTATTTTTTAGAATTTTTCTAATTAAAAAGTGTTTTTATTTCATTATTATCCCAAAAAAATATAACTATAATAAGTTACTTCAGTAACACTTAAAATTAAACATTATTTGAATAATAAAAAAATTAACGTCACACGTTGAGAAATCACAGCTTCACAGCTGCAAAATAAAAATGAGCTATTTGTTGAATTTCGGCGATTAAACTAATGCTCAAAAAAATATTACTATTATAAATTATTTCAGAAAAAGCTAAAATTAAACAATATTCATATTGATTTAAAATAGATAAAAAAGATTGAGAAGGCGCGGATTCACAGCTGCATAATAAAAATAAGTATTTTTTTAGAATTTCGGTAATTAAAAAATGTTTTTTTAATTGTACCCAAAAAATACTACCATAATAAATTACTTTAGGAACATCCAAAATTATACATTATTATAATTGATTAAAAAGAGATAAAAATAGCAGCCATTAAGAAGGCACAGATTCACAGCTGCAGAATAAAAATGTGGAATTTGTGGAAATTTGGCAATTAAAAGCTGTTTTTTTCTTATTTTCATATCCAAAAATATTACCATTATAAATTACTTTAGAAACACTTGAATTAAACATTATATGTATTAAATAAAAATATTAATTTCACTCATATATACACATCTGGGTTTTGAAAGTAAATTTCAAAATATTTCAGTACAAATATGACGAATTATTCGCTATTAAAATATTCGGATTGGAGTCTCTAGTCACATTCGTCTCAATATTCATCCGTAAGATTAGGAAAATCTAGAAAAACTCAAACTCTGATATCTCAGCCTAACCAAAACAAATATAATAACGGTATAATAATTAATTTGTTTAGGTTAGGTTTGGGTTTGAACAGCACAGGAACGAATTGGAGAGTAAGAACTGATGATTTTTAAGCGTGTCACTGTCCCAACTAACAAATACCCTAATTTTTTATACACTTTATTGAAAATCGTGTTGTCAAAAACCATATTTTCATATTTTTTAAATAACACAAAATATTTTATATTTAGTGTTATTTAAAAAATATTTTTACAAAAGCTACAAATTATTTTATTTTATTAGCCGCCATGTTGAAACAACATGGCAGATCAGATTAGTCAACAATATTTATATAAGATATTTGAAAGTTATATTTAAATAAAAGTTTCAATGCGACATTATAAAAAAAACTATGATAGTTAAAACTTAAAAATCGGTAATATAGCCGTTATTTTAAAATGGCGAAATAGACTGGCAAAAAGTTTTTTATTATTATATTTATTAGTTTTAATTTATATTATAGAACTAACCGATTTTTCACGATCTACAAAATCTACAAAAACCTAATCTGTAATAATGGATCGGATAATTATATAATAATCACTAATTCCGATCTTCTAGATAAGATTAAAATAAAATAACTCTAGGGCTCATATTGGATTTGAATCCAGATCTTTCTTTTTCAACAAAAATGAATCAATGCAATTCTTTTGTTTATTTATGATCAAAGTATAGTTATTTTACAATATCTAACCAGTGACGTGTTTTGTGGTTTGGGAACCGCAGCAGCGTGATGATTTTGCGCGAAAATTTCTCCATGCTGATAATGACAGGTTGGTGGTTTCGTCCCATTGTCCTATAGACACTGATGCTATTTTCTCTCCACCACAAGGTCAACTGCCACAAATTGTTTTGTTTTTTATTCACTTCATTTATTTTATAAAAATAAATAAAAATTAAATTGATAAAAATATATGTAGGGCGATCGTGCGATGTCTTTTGCACCTTAGTCGATGGTTAAACGTCGACCTTTGATTCGCGATAATCGTTAGCGATTGTATCTATGATGCTAATAAAATAGTCAAATGGAAAACGAAAACACATACGTTGTTTATGCCATTTTCTTAACTTATGCACGAAAGTTTAAAGTTGTCAAAAAAATACATATATGAAAATTATGTTCTCGTAGAAAAAATGAATTGGCTTTTGAAGAATAAGTATGGATTGCTCAATTTAAATATTCTGCAGCATTGTTCTGGTTGGTTTAGTCTTAGCTTAAAACTAGATATAAAAATGTTTGGTCAATAATTACCGACTGGTGCTTGTAAGACATGTCGTTCAATTATTCTCGAAAGGTGCTCACTTTTAGACGGTCGTTTCTCTAATGTCGGTCATTCCGTACACGCACTTCATGATATAACGTAGATACTAATGTAACCGTGTGTCGGGCATTTAGTGCTTGGACGTGCGTGAAATGCGCGTGCAACCATGTACGACACCAGAACATGTACTCTCAAGATCTTGAGCGATTCGGACGATTGGAGTCACAGAATGGGGATGATGTCGCAATAACAGACAAGGCTGTTCTAATGACCTGTTAATATATTTTTTTAACAAAACAAGACCTAAACACGATTTATGTCTTACAATCAAGGACTTTTATAATCCTTTAATATAATTATGTGTAGTGGCCGTAAAGGGTCATTTACACGGTAATATTTCTCTGCGTCTTAAGCTACGGTTTATACTTAGCTTCATGCTTGACTTTTTACTGTTGACAAATATATTCGCCTCGAATGTTTTACGGCGAGGCGTACAGGCAGCGAAATCTGACGTTTAGCGTCAGTCGGTCCCAATCGCTTCAACAATACTTTGTTGATCATTTAACTTTGAAGATATATTAACCTGTAATTTATTTTTATGCTTGTCGCAAATTGATTTAAAATAGATAAAAAAAATATCAACCATTGAGAAGGCACAGATTCACAGCTGCAAAACATGGAATTTCAGCGGTTAAACGCGTTTTTTTTCATTATCATAACCATAATAAGTAGCTTTAGAAACACTATTTGTTTATAAACATTATTTGTATTGAATTAAATAATTAACGTCACATATTTATTTTTATTAAATACATAGCCTCCTCGATTGCGTATATCCTTTTTCCACATTTTCCTTTGCAAAATCGTATTAATTCAGCCGTATTAAGATTTCAGGTTTTCCTGCAGCGGAAAACTTAACCTTGTATTCGCTACTCGCCTTTTAAAAAGGTGTATTTGTGAAAGGAAATTGTATGATAAGTAAAACCTCTTAATTGGCGTAAATGTAGAGTCGAGATGGTGTTTATAAAATAATTTATTTATTAAAATATGAATTATATTACAAAAGAGACTCGGAAAGTAAAGATACAAATATCAAAATATATTTTTGAGACATTTCATTAAGGATTAAAATAAATTCTTTAGAAATATTTTTTATGATACAGAAACAGATACAAAACCATTTTTTCTTAAATAAGAGCTTCGCGCAAACACAACCTATTCATATTTTAAATTAATATAACATTAATAGTTAGAAACAGGATCCTTAATTTAGAATCTCTTCAAAGGATTGATGTCAGCGCATCTCAGTGCTTTTTTATTAATTGATTCGCTTAAAATTCTTACCTTGTATTATATCTATTATATATAAAATAACCTCTAAACTATTTAATAACTAATTTCCTTATTTACCATTGAACATATAATTATGAATAAGTTATTAATAACTACCTTATCATATCTTGTTAAGAACAGCCGAAAGCTCTCGCTGCGACACATTCAACTCAAATACATTTCGCTAACATGTTTTTACAGTAATTCTCCATCGTTTATGTCAAAGAATCTCATTGTTTGCGGGTAATGAAGCGATTTTATTAAGTAAAAGTATTCGAAGCGAAGGACAATCAGTGATACGGAAAAAACTAATGGGTAATTAAATACTAGAGGTCTTTAATCTGCCAATGTGAGGTTATATATTTAACTGATAAACTCGAGGCCCGCATTATTTAATTTTATTCTTGAGCGATTTTAACACAGTCGAATAATTATGTATTTATTTTAATTTTAAAGGTTATTAAATGTATAATAACAGTGACTTGTAGGTTACAAAATATCAATCTCAGAGGTGCGCCCTTCGTATTATATGTAGATTTGTACTTAAAAAGGGTTATGAATGAATTGATGGTGTGATTGTTAAGCATCGTAAAAAATGGAAGATTGGTCGACCACACACATAGCATAAAATTTTATGGATCTATTCCAAATTCTTCTATATAATAGAAAAAATAATACTAGATTTGACCTGGTTTATTTAAATTTAACCAATATTTCTAATACTGTATTTTATTGCTTGTCAGCGTTATTTTTTAACTACATTAAACCATTATGAGTTAATGTACTATAAAATAGTCATTTTTTAACTAGTTTATGATACAATAAATTTTTGTAGTTGCTAATAAAGGCATATAACACGTTCCTCTATGGTTCACTTATTTTGACGTGTTAATTGAATTTGTCAATTCACGTTTCTTGTTTATACCGTTTTCAAAATTTTTGACAGTATTTTAAGACAAATTAAGACTATTTTCAGTATAAAAAAATAAATATTAAATATATTGTGTAATCAGTAATATCTTAATACTTTAATGAACCGCTGTTATACCGTATTTATATTATGTGACAGTATATTTATAAAAAGACAATACACCATAAAATATTTTTTTCAGTTCAAATCCTAAAATCCAATAACCTCACTTTTTTGCCAATTACCTAAACTAAGCAAAAGCAGAAGTATTAATATATTTTTTTTATTTATAATAAATACATATGTACATACATTTGTACTTACACATTAGCAAAAAAAATAATGTTTAAAATGTATATTATTTAAAATAACATAAAAAATATAATAATTAGAAACATATTTGTTATAAAATATCCAAAAATGTAACTACATATTTTATTTTGCTAATTAATAATAAATGGTATTTATTAAATAGTCCAAAAACTCGCAATTATTTAATACTGTACTTAAAAAAATTGTGTTTAAATCTTTATTCTCTGTGTTATTTTTATAAAGTACAACAATATTTTCGATCCATTTATAAATATTCAGGATTAAATTATTTATGTATTAAGGATTAGTTTTTTTTGCTTTTAGGAATACATTCTTTGCTAATTATATATTACTATATTGTACTCTTCGTTGACTTTTCAACGTAACACATATTATTCAATACATTATCAATTTGTTTATCGGTTAACTTAACACTATTTATATTTTTCAATAAAACAACATAGAATAAAATAGTATAATTAATGTGTTTTATAATAAAATTAATATTGTTAAGTATAACATGGATTTATAAAAAATAAATAAATATAAAAATAATGAATAAAAACATATTTGTTATTAAATACTCAAAAAAATTTAAATAAAAGTATTTATCAAATGCGAGTTATTATTTTATTTTATTTAAAAAACAAAATATTTGTCACAAAACTATCGGTTGATTTAATAAAAAATACAGTTAATTTATGTAGTTATACTTTTGGCAATCAATCTCACGTGTCATATATAAAATACAACATTATTTTTGAACTATTTATGAATTTTAATAGTTAAAATATTTATATAATATCTATTTTATATTACTATATTGTACTTTCCGCTGACTTTTCAACGTAGCACAGATAATTCAACACATTATAAATTTGCTCATTATTAAATTAAGCAGTAGCAAAAATATTGATTTATTTTTTAGATCTTTATATACTATTTTTAATTTTTAATAAAATAACACATTTTTTAATAGAATAAAAAAGTGTAATTTATTTTTTGGAATAAAATTAATATTTATAAATAAAACATAAATATATAAAAAAATAACTACGCAAAAAAGTTTATATACAATATATATGTGGAAAATTATCGGTTAATTTAATGAAAATTACAGTTTATTTATGTAGTTATTTTTTAGTAATCAATCTCTTGTGTCATGCTCTAACACTATAAAGTACAACAATATTTTTAACTATTTATAAATAAAAATGGTTTAATTAATTTTTCAATATAAATAAATTATATGTATTTATTTGTTGTGGATGATTATTTTGATTAATTCATATATTACTCAGCACAGCTAATTAAACACATTATAATTTTTTTTATCAGTTAAGTTGATAATTTTATTTTTATTTTTTACATTATTATTATTGTAATTTGTGTTTTGGATTAAAATTAAAATTGTTTTTTTTTTATTCAGAAAAAATATAGTTAATTTTTGTGGTTATACTTTTAGCAATTAATCTCACGTGTCATGCTCTTAATATATTTAAAAATAGTTTATAAATATTTATTATGTAATTAGTATTGGTATATTTTTATACATTATTCATATATTTTTATTTTTATAAATTAATCTTAAATGTCATAGTCTTACTTTATGAAATACAACAATATTATAGAACCGTTTCAAAAATGTTTGGAATTATAATAATTTATATTAGGCTAGGTATATTATTTTATTGCATTATCCATTGACTTTTCAACGTAATATAAACATTAAAGTAGTAAATCAATAATAAGGAAATTAATACGCTTTTAAATTAGTATTAAAATAACAATGTACAGCAAATTTGCGCAATTTTTCCATTAAATTTATCGTTTTTTAAAAATGTTACTTCAACGCCATAATTGAGAATTTATTTATTTATATTTTTATAACTAAAATCTAGGTTTTTCTCTTTAGATTATACTTTTCCTCTATTCTACAAGTTATAAAGTTGTGAATTACAAAAATAAATTAAGTTAATATCTTAATTAGGTAATTTATATTATATAACTAGACTTTATATTTATGAAACGTAATGTAAAATAAAGTTTTTAAAATTAAATATAAAATTATAAGTGAAATCGTTAATATAGAAATTGCTATAAAAAACAAATAATGGTAATGTACTATATATAAAAAATTAATACTATTAGATTTTAGCTAGAAAATCTTGCTTTTACTTTTGAAGTATATAGTACAGCGAATAACATTTTTAGTCACAAAGATTCAGTTATCTGATGAATATGTATTTTCCAAAATAGTGTTAGTTCTCTTTTTGCACGTGTATATTTTTTTATCAATTTGCAATATAAACTATAAAATCTATTGCTAATTCTAGCTCAAAATTAACTACAAGTATATACTCAATACATCACTAAAATTACTTTAAAAATTCCTAGCAATTTCCTTACAAAAAAATATAATTGTAACATAAAAATGCTCTCAAAATATCTATGTAAACGTATTGTTGTTTATTATATTAAATTATAAAAATACTATAAATGCTAACAAAGATTTTTGAGTTTTTGTCCAAGTATTGAAAGATAATTAATTTCGCAGATTTTCTTAAAAAATAAAAACCTTTATGGCAAAATCACCAATTGCCTTTTTAAATAGTAAATAATTGCAATTTTTACAGTAATGTACATACTATTAATAACAAGGATAATAATATAGTATTATAGGCGTTTAATGGTAATGAGCAATAAACTAATTCAAAGACATATGCGAATTAAGCAAACGACTGCTAATTATCACATTTGCGTGTTGTTCACATCTATGTATGTACTAATAATACAATAGATTCATTGAATAATGTATTTAAAATACTTCATTGACATATTCCAATTGAATAAATTCCATTTGAAATACTTTGAAATGTCCAACTAGAGCATGTGAAAACAAATTCCAAAAAAATTAGTACTTCTATTAATGGCAGTAACTCACCTTGTTTTGTAGGAATCCGCTGCGTTGCACAGTTATCACAAACCTAACTGACGACTTCGAAAATTTCGAAACTGGCAAACGATTCGTTGATGCGCGAGAGAAACTGAAGAGCTACAAGAAATGACCGATCGATGTGCCCTCCAAAGAACGACTGAGCTACTGGCACTAGTGATTGTTTGTCAACTGTTGAGGGGCGTGCCGTAGAATACCATCGAAGCCATGGCTTCTAAAACTTCTACAACTAAAGCGTAGAGCTCAACGTTTTCAATTGGTGATGGAGGAATGGTGTTTTGGTGCAATTTTCGGACACCTTTTGTCTTTTGACCCTTTACGCTCGGTTGGATTCGTAACTAGCGCACTCCATGGCGTGGTTAGTCATAATTTCCACGTAATTCCGAGTAATCCCTGAGTTTGCCATTAATCATCTTTTGGAGCCAAAGAATAATACATTTTTTTTAGCTTCCTTACAATTATAAAATACCAATGCGTATGAATTTTCTTAGGAAACGAATTAAGTGTAATTGTGCTCCGATTCATATATGCCAGATATGATGCATTAAGAGTAACTAAGGTGGTGACTAATATTTGAAATATCTGGGTTCGATTCCCGCATGGTTCTATAATTTTTTTTTATTTCTATCGTGACTATCAGACTCAGTCATTATTATATAATTATAATTCCGATAGATCATCACAGATAATGTTTTCCTAGATTTCACTAATCTCACGGATGAATATTGTAATCAATAATAAATATAATAAAATATAATTAGGTCATGCATAACACATATTTATTATAAGCTTTAATAATAGTTTAGGTAATTAATACAATATATGTCACTGATTAAGCTTTGATTTCAGTCTCGTGTCTCTTAACTTATTTAGTAGTTGTTGATTGTGTTATGTTTCATGCTTGTTTATGTTTCAATAGAAATTTACTACGGTTCGAAAATATATAAGATTGTATATTATGCAATTTTATAGAATGTGGATTAGATGGTTCAGTACCTGTATCGGAAATATGCAACATATTATTTTGTATTTGGCACCGACCTTTTGAGGTGTTTTCAGGTGTTTTTATATAGCTTAATAAATGTCCGTTTAAATACTCAATCGTTTGTATAACGCCGAAAACAATTCGTTGTTAGAAAAACCAAATAAATAATTTTTAAAAGCTTCTAGCAAGTCTTTGCGAGAAATTTCGTTGCAACGATCACGGATGGTCCTGGCATGTCATATAATTTTTAATAGATAATTTGTGTTTTTTATTCTTAAAAAATTATGAGCTTTGATAATATAAAATATGCGTTAAATTGTAAAATGATTGATTATATTAGTTTATTACAAAAAAAGAATAGAAAAGTAAATGAATTAGTTTTAAAATAATAACGCGAAATAAACAGAATTTTAAAGCTTATAATAAAAAACATATTTTCTTTGTAGTATATATAGCTTTCCTCAATCTTTAACGATCACTGATAGCACAGATTATGCTATACATATTATACTTATTAATTTTTGTAAATATTTTTTATGGTATTTTTTTCAGCTTGAATTAATTTTTCTTGCATATTTTAAGATGAAGTTTAATATAATTTAAAAATGTTTACAAATATTTGTTGAAATATTAAATGATTTAATAAAACAGTTGAATACCAAAAATAATATATTTTACTAAAACAAATGAAAAAAAATATGAATCAGTAATTTAAATCGTAACGGAAAAAGAAATTCTATAACGCTATAGTAAGATTTTAAGACTAATATTAAAAGTCTTGAAAATCACGTGCTTTTTATTTATTTTTTCTATATTATACACAACAATATTTTTTGTCGTCGCAACAATTACAGATGATCCTGACATGTAATAATGCCATACTTACACCTTAACTATTTTTTTAATGTTAAATTGTATAATTATGGCTTATATAATGATCATTTTGAAAACCTGTCAAGTCATGATAGTAAAACAAAAATAAAATAAGAATAATGTATGTTAAAAAATATGAATTGCTGGTTAAATATCCAAATGTGTCTTATTTTATCTAAAACTTGGGACACTTAATTTTATTTTTTATTGATATTTGCTGTCTTTGCATTGACAAATGTATTTATCAGGCGCGTACGATGAGATACATTCTCTTTCGTTCGCTCGAGTGCTAAGTAACGGGAGTGAGCGAGAGATATAGGGGCGTGCGTTACATGCGTTCCGCATCTCACCGTATGCGCCTGGTATTTATAACTTTAAAAATATATTTAGTTTCGTTTGTAAAAATCTTAAAAGTTTGTGAAGCTAATTTTCATTGTTATTTTGATGCAGCTTAATACTATTTTATTGCCGAAATCCTATATATTAGCTTTGGTTAATTTGGCACATGTACATGCTTTAGAAAAAAATTATCATGTAGTAGATCTATATTTATATAATTATCCCAAAGGGTTAAAAAATATTTTATAAAATATATTCGAGATTATTTAGTATATATTACAACCAAATAATTTTACCCATCTTGCTGAATTTCATTTAGTGTTAACTTTTTATGTTCATTTAAAATTAATCTGTAAATGATTTTTAATATTTTAATAATAATATAGGATATTTTGCAGGATTATACTGTGTGACTTATTTAAGAAAAGCTACATACAAGTTTAAGATTATTTAAAAAAATGATATCAACATTTCTTGTATCAAGCCATATTTATTTAAGGAAGGCGCTTAATTTAAAAAATGCAGTAATAAAATACTTTCTTCAGACATCCTGACTAACAATAAATACCAGAAATGCCCCTATATTTTTTTTATCATCACTGATAAGTTCACGATCAAGGTCATAAATCTCAATTGAAGACTAGATATACATTAACGTTTTACGCATTGACCTATGTATTTGAACCGAGATTTTAATTCGACTTCATTGCTCTAAGTCAGTAGATATAGCGTTGATTATTTTATATTATTTAATTAACACACGAAATTGAATTGGTTATTTTCGGATTGATATTATTAAAGAATCTAAAAATACAACGACTATAAAACGAGTTAATGAGTAATTTTCTTGGATGTTTGACTCTTGACTTGGGGTTAATTAATGGGTTCACTTTCTCGAATTAAACTAATGATGCTCAATTTGCCACATAATTTAAGATGCAATATATCAGGAATTTAATTAACATAATAATATATTATTTAAATATTTTATTTTAATATAAAAATCATACAAATACAAAATATTTTAAGACTCAAAAATCATCGATGGATTAATGAGGCAATTCTTAACTTTGCTTTTAAACTTATTATTAATTAATTAAATTAATAATCATTATAAAAAATTCTCGTCATGAATTGTGTTTTATTTTATTACTATACATAGATATAAAAGTCGACATAAAATTCTTTATAATAATGCTCTTTGTTGTTTTTTATATGATGAAGTCAGGGGATGACATAAAAGTCACAAAATGTTCAACTTGAGCTGACTTTTTCATAATACACCAGATTTATAAATAGATCTTAAATAAAAAAAAGTATCCCTTGACGTTTTCATATTAAAAACTTAATGAAATAATTTATTTGTTTGAATAAACTATGCGTTTTCTCTGTAGTAGTCAACTGCAGCAAATGCAGTGTCTACAAAGTATACAATTCCATTGATTATGCACAGCGATCCAAGTGCCAAACCCACCTAAAAAAATTCATTATTATTTTTACTATAAAAATACTCGTATTTATTATGTTATGATAAACTTACATCACGCTCCTTATATCTGATCCTCAAAAATTCTTCACTCTGATACCCTTGCCAGTAGTGAATCGCAGCTCCTCCAACAGCGAACCACATGAATATTCCTACGAATGTCATGATTACGTCCGTCAATTGTCTGAAAACATATATTTAGTATTACTTATTATTAGAAAAAATAAAACGTATTTATTTTTCATATAATATTAATGTATAAGGCAATGAGGTCGAGTTACTCAGGGGATTTAATCGTTAATTGCATTACTTTATGATTCTTAAGTCGATTCTTTCGGCGGCCCGTTTCAAAAGCCGTTCAAAAGGTATATGCATTTATTTTATGACTTTATTGGCAGACATTTTTACATGATTGTATGAATGCGTATATTAATATATAATTATTAAATTTTTAATTAATATTGTACCCGTTGAAAAATCAACGGAGAGTAAATACATTTTATTTATTATTTGAAAAAATCTTTCATAATTCCTTATTTATTTTTTTAAGTTTTATCTTAAAAATATTACTAGGCTGCTATTATATTGTTGTATTTTATAATATAAAGTAGACATTTAAATTTTAATATAAATAATAATGTTGTATTTTATAAAAACAGAAATTAAATTTTAAGCAAAAATTAATATAGTTTGCTAATAAATTTATCTACTCCCAGTATAGAATGAAAATGTTTTTATCTATGTAACTTAGTTAGTCAATTATTTTTGTCTAATATAATATTTTATATAGTACATATTAAGTTTTATCAAGGATATATTTTTTTTTTAATCTTTCTACTTTTATTGATGCAGCCCCACCACTACAAAGTACAAATTTTTACGGACCGCCGCTGACTAAAATATGAAACTAACCGGTGCTTCTTATTTTTACCGCTACATATTTATTATTAAAAAAATTATTATTCTTTTTAATCGACTATAGCATATTTTAATAAACAAAAACATAACAAAGATTAACATCAAAAAGTAACCCTATCGCTTAACTTTTAGTTAATTATCTCACGCCTTAAATAAACTGTGATTCAAAATATATTTTCACATTTACATACCTGTTCGATTCAGCAGGTCTGAAGCAATCAGAAATAAACTGCACAATGCTGTAGATTAAATATCCAACAAAGATTCCTGAAGCTACTATTTCAGCATCTGCGTTTCTCTCCTCGTTCAAATTCCATGTACCACCAATGCCTAATACATTTCCATTGAATCCTGTTCTGTACATAATCAATGTGATCACATTTAAAACCTGCAAATTTTAAACACAAAATAAATAATCCACAGCATCGAATAACCTAAATAGTTATGACACGCCTTTTTAAGTTGTCATTTTTGTCTGTGACTCACCAGTTTGATTATTTTGATGACCATGTTTCGGGGAGCTCGTATCGCCGACATCTTGCTGTTTTTGTAGATATTTTCACAATCTTAAAATATGAAAATTCACAGATCACCAAACTTAAAACCCTCAAACTATAGCCAGAAACTATAGTTTCCGCTACAATGGCTCTGTCGCACGTTCACAATGCTCACTCTGCTTGTGTATATCTTATCTTATCTCGCAGGTGAATGATTAGATTGGTGTTTCATCATAGAAATATGAGTAACGACTAATATGTTGAAAAAAATACGATCGGCACTTAGGTCGTTACGATTTTAAGATTATTGTTATCTAGGTATAGCTAAAATTATATGAAAACAGATAGCAAAAAAGACAACGCCCAACGGTTGCTAATAGTACAATGTGTAATGAAACTATTAGCAAATATATTTTATAAGTTGAATAAATATTTATATTGCTTAATGTTAATATGCTTTATAATAACTATTTATATTCAAATCGGTTTATGCCGTACAACAAATCAATACTTATCTGCACAAAAATATATCGCTACGCAGCTTGATTTTTATGCTAATTACCCCTTTCAATCTATGTTTGCTACAAAGGTAAGGTACTCGATACATATATAAAATTATGAGCTGATTTTAGCCCAAAAAAATAGTTTTATGGGGGCCAATATAGATTTGTTATGGCCAAAACTGGTCGGCGCAGAAATAGCGGTGTTGTGACGGCTCCCTCTCTTCCGGCAAGCTTGTAAGGGTTCGGACGCGTGCCGTCGCGCGTCCGCCCCATTCTAACCATGTAAACACCGTAAACCGTTAAATAAATATTACTGCAGCGGCTCAATCTGTGTCTCATTGCCACCCGCCATCATCACCACCCCAAAACTGGTAACCTGCGACGTGATCCTGAGCACGTACATGGAGTCAGATTCAAAATGGCAGACACAGACGCCGCTGCAGTACAAAAGCCGAGCCGCTGCTGAGCTGTTTGCTGCCATCCCGCCGGTGCTTCCCTGGACCCGGACTCGAGCTGGCGGACCACCAAGACGATGGGCCTGCGCCCCCGACCATGTGCCGCCATCGTCAGCCACCGTCGCCACTGACAGACGCCGCCACCGACCACGTGACCCAGGAAGCACCCGGCGCCGCCACGCGCCTTCAGCGGGAAGCCACCGAAGTGCTGCCGTAGACCAGGCTCGAGTGGACCACGCGTGACCCGTCACGCACCCGTAGGGCTACGCCCCCGCGACTCCGAGCTCGAACCGCATGTTCGGGGCCCGTCACGCGCGCGCCCTGTGTAGCTGCACCGACGCACCACAGGGCCCCGAAAGGTGCTCCCGGACATGCCCGTTCTTCTCGCGCCCCCTGGAGCCCTACGCGCCGCCCGGGTCTACGCGTGTTCCACTCGGCTTGGAGCGAAGCACGCCGCGCGTCACTGGAGGCCGCGCCGCCACACCATACGTCACGACTTTGCTACTTTTGCGCCGCCAGCATTTAATCAACAGCAGCGCCAAGGCCCCCATACCTCCCCCTGGTTATAGTTCGCAATTGTAAATTGCTAGGGCCGGAGCCGTATGGGGGCCAATATAGATTTGTTATGGCCAAAACTGGTCGGCGCAGAAATAGCGGTGTTGTGACGGCTCCCTCTCTTCCGGCAAGCTTGTAAGGGTTCGGACGCGTGCCGTCGCGCGTCCGCCCCATTCTAACCATGTAAACACCGTAAACCGTTAAATAAATATTACTGCAGCGGCTCAATCTGTGTCTCATTGCCACCCGCCATCATCACCACCCCAAAAGTTTATATCTACCATAGATTTTTTTAAAGGCGGATATTTAATACCTTTTAATTTATGGCGCGTACTTTAATCCGTTAAGAGGTTTAGCACGGTGTTTCATTTTAACGAAGAAACACATTTAACTGTTAAAATGCTTTATCGCAAATCGAACTGACCCTTTTTATGATTAGTATGAACTCAACATGATAATAAACCATTTACTAAATCTTAAGATTAAGGAAGCTCAGATTAAAAAATAAATTTATTAGCTAACTTTAAATAATATTTGTGCAATAAAAATATATTTATATTATTGACAATATTTAATGAAAAATCTCAATTTTTGTAATATATTACTATTTATTTATAAAAATTAACATAAAATATTTTATAAAGTAAAAAAATGTAAGCACTAAATTATTTAATTCTGGGAACCCATTCAATATTTAATACGTGAGGAAAAAATATATTTTACTAATAGCTACATTTTTTTACCTAATACACGGCAATAATACTCCCAAGTGGTAAAACTTGACTTAATCTTAGTTTAAAATGATAATGCATCCCGTTTTAAAAGACTTTGATTGCGCTGGAAAATCAATTTTAGCGTCATACCGCCGGTCTATTGCCGTTTCTTAAAATGCTTTTTACAGTTCTCCAATAACGTTGCAATTACTATTTTTAGGTTTGCTTACGTGAAAAAAATAATATTCCTACTTAATTAATTTCTTTTGGCCTTATAGCATATTGTAAACATTTTCACTGCAATAGTATTAATTAATTTTAAAAGTTTAATTTATTTTTAAAATGATTTTAAATGTTTTGCTTATGTACATTTTATATAAGACAAAATAAATCCCCATTTAGAGGCGGTATTGCGCCGGAAAGGATTTTTTTGCGTTCTCCGATACATTGTATTATATGATACTTACCGTTTCTTTTGGACAGTTATTAAAAGTCTTTTTACAGTGAGTCGACAACAATTATTATTCGTATGCTTAATTCGTCCGTGAGAGTAAAGAAATAATATTTCAACTTAATAATTTATTTTAATGTAAAAGCTAATTATTGCCATTTATTGCTGTTAAAACATTATTTTGTAAAATGCTGTAACATTCTTCCCTTTGGAACATTTCATATAAGCCACAATAAATCCTGTATTAAAAGCGTCATTTGCGCTGAAAAGAAAATTGTAACGTCATACCGCTGGTTCATTGTTCTTGATATTTCTTTCTAGTGGTTGTTTTTATGCACATGTGTAGAAATAATTCATAAGTTTGATGACGTATATTCAGGAATTTTGTCTGGACTTCCTGAAATATATTTTTTCTATGCCATCTAATTTTAAAGAGAAAAATTGACTTGTTGTTTAATGAAAAATCTCAATTTTTATAAATATATTATTCTTTATTTATAAAAATTAACATAAAATATTTTATAAAGTAAAAAAAAGTAAGTACTTAAATATTTAATTTTTGGGACCCATTAAATACTTATTACGTTGTACATAAAATGCTTTAAATGTCATTCTGCAGCTTAAATATATGAAACATTATTTATCTTTAGTATAATGTGCTAAAGCTAAGACTGTATCTAAAAGATATGTTGCTCCACTTAACACACAAAGTGATCCTACAGCCAAACCAACCTATGAAAATAAAAATATAAATTAAAAACTTATTTTTAAATTTAATTTAAAAAATAAAATGAAAATAACCTGGCGTTCCGGATAAGCATGTTTATAATGATGTTCTCCTTTGTATCCATGCCAATAGTGCAGAGCCATTCCTCCCACAGCTATCCATAAGAAAATTCCCAGAAAGTTCATCAGTATATCAGTCAGTTGTCTATAAAAATATTAATAAATTGATTTTATCCTTAGCATTTATCGCTCAAAAATAAACAATAAAAATATACTTTTTGTGATCCTTTGCGCCGAAACAGTAGGATATAACGATGACTGATGTGTATATAAAATATCCGACGAATACACCAGAAGCCAATATTTCAGAGTCGGGGTCCTTCTGTTCGTTCAGGTTCCAGTCTCCGCTGATTCCTAAGAACTGGCCCGAGTATCCGGTGCGATACAGGATCAATATGATGAGGTTCATCGTCTGAAAATTGGAAATTGTTAGCGAGACCTTCCCAATTGACCTCTTCGCTGCTGCTTAATTCGCTCCAGCTTATTATGTACATATTCGGTTAATTCAATGATGGAGAATTCTGCGTTTAATTTTTGTTTATCGCTTGGAACGTCGATTCAGGAGAGTTGCGTCATTTTAGTTGAGCTTAATTTTCGCTAATGGCAACACCGAGCGATACTCTTCATTGATGAATGACTTTTCAGGAAATAGCAAATGGCGTAAGATATACATTTATGGACATATTTCACGGTATTGTGCGCATATTATATTTATAACTAATTTTATCATTACTTTACCATTTGTTTATTGATTAAAACATATCATTGTCAATATCAGTACTGTTATTTATCTATTATTATTTTTTAATTTTTGGCCATAAAATCAATATTTCTATCTAACGGAGAAATTATGATAATAATACTTAAAATATTATATAAGGATATTCTAAAATACATATTTTATAATATAACAATAAAGTAATGTATTATATGCTTATAATTGCAATTAAATATGTATGTACCTGTTCGATATTACCCCTCTCTTCTATGATAAATTATTTCATTAAACGTATCAGCTTATTAACCATAATTGAACGATTATTAAATGGAAGACGTCCATTTTAATTAATTAAGACATTCGCATAATGTTCTACAATAGCACAATTAAGATGTTTTTCTTCTTATATCATCAGCTCATCGGAAGTACATAGCTCATGAATAATAATTAGATCAGTTTGCCCACGTGCGTCTTTGGCGATGTCGCAACCTTTGTTTGTGCACCTTTCGTAAATGTATCATGCGCATACACATATTTTAGTCAGTGATAAAAAAACAGGTGTACGAGTTTCTTATCGCCATTGAAGCATACATACAAAGCTTTCATGTGATTTATATTTAACGTATACTTTTATGGTTAAAATCACTAACATACCTAATTTTGGTACAAAATGAGTAATACGTGTAATACGCCCAACAATCAAAATATATAGATAAGAATTTTGCACTAACCAGCTTTAGCAATTTGATCATCACTGATCCTATAGTCTGTATTGAAACCATGATGATCTATGTTCTTGTTAAATGCACTAGCGAAAGATCAATCGGCTCGGTTTCCGTTTCCGAACCAATTGTGCTAATTCAAAACACACTAAACCACGCGTGCCAGGTAGAAAAATCGTGAAAATGGGCATATCTTCCACTGTTACTCCCTCCACTTTGCTTATCTTATCTTATCTACGTTTCATCATCAATTGTGAGTAAGCAGAGCTGTTATCAACGACTTGAAAAGTATTTTATTAGTAATAATAGTATCCAACGTCGCTTACGTCTTTTTGATAAGAAGGTTTTATTAAAAACCTCGCCCAGTTTGTCATTAATATGCTTTGAATCTTATTTACCACACGATGTTACCAAAATGTTTGCAATCCCTGCACTATAGCAACTGTGCTATAGTGCAGGGTTTGCCAAACTTTTGCTAACTGCGGTCTACTTAATGATAAACAATTTGACCCTCACAATATTTACAAACAACAACGAATTGGGAACGCTTTTTGACTTCTGAGTAGAGATAATTGTTTTCTGCACTCTCCAATTGGTCAAAATTCTGTTTAGCTATGCTTCTTTCATTCGATTCTCACTTAATTTAACTCGTTAAATTATTATAAACAGTCTTAATATGCACACTAGATAACCGAGCGTTTCCACTGCGACGGCGACGGCACAATTTTTTTGCTTTTGACGTGGATTCTGAACATGGACTTTGGCCAGAAAAATGCATGTCATTTAATAAAATTGGAATATTAAAAAACGGCCACTGACTGGCCAACTTTTGTCCCCCTCCCCTCATCTGGGAAAAACTGAAATGACGCCCCTGATGAACTCATTTACAAAATATTTAAGATTGAATATTTTATGAGAAATGTTGATTTAATCCGCCATTATTTTTCACTTAAAATAAATTAAAATGTATGTTTTGGATTATGCTTCACTAATATTCCTGGAACACACTTTGAAGTTTCTTCGATCTTCACTGATACTCATTTGAAGATAGACAGACTGAATGTTGACGAAAGATTTTATTCGACAAAATAATGCAAAGATTCCAAGTTCGCTAAGTGCAATGTAGGTAGTAGAAATTCTCAGCTGTAATGACGAAACCTTATTTTTTGATTTTGCATCATTCAACCACCTGAAGCGACCCAAGAAGTTGTTGTGAATAATGATACACAGTTTAGCCCGCTTAGGAAGATTTATTTACAGTTAAATATAATTGCGCCAAAAAGGAAATTGTAACATCATATCGCTGTTCCAATGTCCTTGAAACTTGTTTCTGACAATTCGCTTAAATGCTGTTGATTTAATGCTGTTGTTAACAAAAAAAAATATTATTTCTTATAACTTTTAGCATCTTGTAATATTTACATAAATATATGTATGTTTTTATATAACGGTTATAAGTTTGATGCCACGTTTATTTATAATTAAATGTTTAGTATAATAAAGCATTTAACTATTCATGTATATAATGTATTTTAATTGCATCTTTTCTTAAAATGTTTTACCTTTTTTGTATCGCTGTATTTACTATCCCTGCAATACTGCAATATAATTTATTACTATATATATATATATTTCAGGAACTGGGATTGACTATAACACAAGAACAGTTGGATGAGCTTGAGAAGAATATACACAATGTTGACTTTAAAGCTGCTGAAAAAGAGGAACGTGCTACTAGGCATGACGTCATGGCACACGTACACGTCCTGGCCACTCAGTGTCCTTTAGCTGCTCCGATCATCCATCTCGGAGCTACCTCTTGCTATGTTACGGATAATACAGACTTAATAACGATGAGGGACGGATTCGATATGATCCTTACCAGACTGTCAAGCGTTATTCATCATCTTGCCATATTCGCCGATAAGTACAAGTAAG
Source organism: Plectrocnemia conspersa (assembly GCF_051122295.1). Taxonomy (NCBI): domain Eukaryota; kingdom Metazoa; phylum Arthropoda; class Insecta; order Trichoptera; family Polycentropodidae; genus Plectrocnemia; species Plectrocnemia conspersa. Next base: position 3,728,880 of record NW_028277177.1, on the reverse strand, counting down.
TTATTTTAATGAAATAAGTTACCCAATACTAAATAAAACTTAATTGTTTTGTATTCATAGTTTCTTAATTTATTAACATATAACACATTTATTAGATAGCTTCACTATTTTGGCCAAGTTGTATGTAAAATAGAAAGGGCTTTAAATAATTTATGTTTCTGTAAAGATTTATCTTTGTTATGTACAGATTTATCTTTCTTATGTTACGAGAAGATCTATATATATAACCTTTTTATTTTAATCTATGCTTCTTAGTATATTATTTATTAATGTCTTCTAAACTTTTTTTCAGAGACATGCCAACTTTGGGTTTCACCCATTTGCAACCGGCTCAACTTACAACCGTCGGTAAACGTGCAACACTCTGGCTCCAAGATTTGTTAATGGATGAGCGCTCCATATCAAGAGCCCGCGCCGATTTATTGTTCCGAGGAGTTAAAGGAACGACCGGAACTCAAGCATCTTTCCTCCAACTCTTCGAAGGAGATTCAGAAAAAGTGAAGAAACTGGATCGCCGTGTTGCTGAGTTAGCCAACTTCAAAAAAAGCTACCCGGTTGTGGGTCAAACGTATTCGAGAAAAGTTGACGTACAATGTATTTCGACATTATCCAGTTTAGGATCTAGCGTCCATAAGATGTGCTCTGACATTCGTCTATTGGCTTCAAGAAAAGAGATGGAAGAACCGTTCGAGGCAACTCAAATTGGTTCCAGCGCCATGCCTTATAAGAGGAATCCGATGAGATCTGAAAGATGCTGCGCTTTATCCAGACATTTGATTACTCTATTCTCTAACGCTGCTAACACTCATGCCACTCAATGGCTAGAGAGGACTTTGGACGATTCTGCAATTCGTCGTATAACAATCGCCGAATCTTTCTTGACGGCTGATGCTTTGCTGTTAACGCTATTGAACGTTTGCACAGGTTTGATAGTGTATCCGAAGGTGATTGAACGTCACATTGCTCAAGAATTGCCTTTCATGTCCACTGAGAATATTATCATGGCTATGGTCAAAGCCGGTGGTGATAGGCAAGTGTGCCACGAAAAGATTCGAGTTCTTTCTCAAGAAGCGGCCGCTCAGGTGAAAAATCACGGGCAAGACAACGATCTGATTGAGCGAGTTAAGAACGATGCTTATTTCAAACCGATCATTGGAAGCTTGGATAAGATTTTAGATTCGTCTACTTTTATCGGAAGAGCGCCTGAACAAGTTCAAGAGTTTTTGAAAGACGAAGTCGAGCCGATTTTAGAAAAGTATCAAGACGCTATAAAGAACACTAAAGTTGTTGATCTGGCTGTATAAATTTTAAATAGATTTTGCACCAAATGTAAAAAAATATTTTGATAATAAATCTGTCCTAGCACTCATTAAATAAAATTATAATTTTTCGAATCATTAAAATCCATTAAATTCATCAAAAATATACATTGAATGTTAACATATGTTTATGATACTTACAGTGAATCTGTATTAACAGTGAAAATATATTTCGTTCATAGTAAGGAGTGGGGGGGGGGATCAGGGGATGAATTTGGCCTGAAAAATGCATGCCATTTAATGAAATACTATGAATCTTAATAAAATCGAAATATTAAAAAAAATCAACTACTGACTGGTCAACTATTGCTTCCCCCTGGAAAAAGACGAAATAACGTCCCTGAATTTAAACCAGAATTTTTCCCTCAAAAAAAAACAGTCTTGAATCTATCCCGAAAATATTATTTTAAATATGTCATTTAAGTGAAATCATATCGGAATACATTTTCACTGGTAGATATATATTTTTACCAGTGAAAATATAATTTATCTGGCATGTGCTAGTAAAATTATATGATTTCAACTTATCCATTATTAGCATGTGAGGTATAAATTATAAATGCATTTTTCAGTAAAGGTATTTTACTAGCGAAAATATATCATATCCTGCAAAAAATAAAATTATATCCTGTTCTATAATGGTATATAATTCACATGACAGTTGCGAAACGTCCATTTGCTGTTCAAACCCAAACCTAACTAATTATATTTTTAAACCTTTCATAAGGTCAAGTACAAAATACAAACTAAGGGAACTCATCTCTTAGGTGAAAATAAGTGGAAGAAGAAGTAAGTTGGATATTACACTATGTTTTACAAATATTATATTAAATATTACTATGGAATTTTGATATAAAAGTGTTGGACAAAGTATATTCAAACCGAATTTTGGTCAATAGGAGTGCACAAAAACAATTATCACTTCTCAGAAGTCAAAAATCCATCGAATCTAATGCCTTTGACATGGATCTTTGACTTCTGAGAAGGGACAATTGTTTTTTGTGTTCTCATATTGGTTTAGTTATGCTTCATTCGATAATGTTGTTATAAAAGTCTTAATAGGAACGCTAGGTAATCTAACGTTTCGATTTTATTGATTTTGACGGCCACTGACTGGCTAAATTTTGCACCCCCTTGGAAAAATCTGAAATAACGTCTCTGGCTACCTGTGAGAATACTCATACTTTAATATAAGGCGCGTACATTAGAGATACGAAGTTTGACAATAAAGCTTAATTGGTCCAAATATGCCCCTTTCTTATTCGTCCAAGCTTCTGTGAGAGATTGTACGTATCATTACTTCCTTAACCAGAGAAAAATTACTTACTTTAACACACGCTCACCTACATCAGCTCTATTTTTACTACTATTCTATTTTGAATCCAACTACCACAACTTTTTAGTTCCACAATCAGGTTTTAAAATAAACGCTAACATATTTTGATACAGTTTATTTTTTACGGTAATCACACAATATCGAGAATTATAAAATACTTAAACTAAATTCTTATACATATAAATAATTTACGCTTTTCTTTTCTTTTTAAAAAAATATATATAAATACCCTGACATTGACAAAATTTATTTTTCAATCGCATTTTAAAACAGATCTTGTATTTATAATGACTAATTATGGATATCGATTAACAATACGATGGCACTGTGACCAAAAGCAATCAATAAAATAAATAATGGTAACTAAACGATGATACAAATAATGAAATCTTAAAATCCTGACGGTAACAAAGTATTGCTCTCGCAAGCCGGTCCTTGACTCGGCCAGTTGCAAGCTCCCATGTTCGGATCGAAACTCAACTGCACGGGACAATTGAACATATGAAGAGTGAACTTCTTCTTGGTGCAGTCCCAACGGCAAGAATAGAATTTATTACAATGCTTCGGATGTCTAAACAGACCTACTCTTTGACAATCTATCGAGCCTTGAAGAGTTTCATCTCTGCCTCTCAAACCCCCCGGACCGTACCGATCGAATTCAACTTGTTTAATAGCTGCAAATTCAACTGGTGTTTCATATTTAGGAATCAAGACTGTTTCTATCGTCGGAGCTATAGTAACAGGTCTGACTTTGGTCCTGATTCTTAGAGGACGACCTCTATTTGGGTTTTCCGCACTTGAAACTATCTTGATTGTTTCGGTTGTTGAATACGAATCGTCTTCATTCACAACAATCGGTTGAAGACCAGATTTATAATCATAATCTAGCTCATCTGGTACTATTATCGGTTTAAATGTTGAAGAAACGACTGTTATCTTAGGCTTATTATAAACGATCGGCTTATCATCAGATTTATAAGTCCACTCTTCGTCATTGTCTCCATTGACTGGTACAGCATAATCGCCATCATATTCAACATCATACTCTGTTTCGCCTCCTTTATTTTGATTCGGTTCTCTAAGTCGCAATACGTTAGATCGACAGCTACAAACAGCTCCTAATTTACGTACCAAAAGTGGATTAAAATCGTTCACTTTAGTCACAACGGCGATCTTTGGTCTAGATTTTCTCACAATAGACGGCGGAGTAACTTCTATAATCTTCTGAGGAATAGATACATATTTGATCTGCTGAACCGGTAACACTTTTTGCCTATAAACACTTTCAGTGGAAGTGTAAATAATTGGTTCCACTAAACCGGCGTTCGGTCCTACAGTACTAAATCCGAGTAAATTAGACGGTCTTTCACTTGCAAATCGGACATCATAATCATGAGTTTGAATGGGTGTTATATCAACGTTTTTGTATCCGAATTCTGTAATTGGATTAACGTTCACACTCACCGGTGCCTCATACTTAATAGTCGTACTTTGATATGGTTTTTGAGTTACTCTCCTCAATGGCGGTAAGTAATCTGGTGCTTTATAAGTCGTCGTTACAGGAGCTTGTGTAGATTGATATGTTTTAATTGGAACATAAGTTTCCTGTAAGTTGTTAATTTGGATAGCAGAATAAGGAGGAGGAGTGTTTTGAATGGATTTTATAGGGACAGAATATGTATATTGTATTGGTTTTTGTGTAACTGGAGTTTCATATTTAATCGGTGTATATGTAGAAGGAACATGAGCAACATTCAGATTAACATATTGCTGCTTTGGTGCATTGTAAATGTAAGAATTCTCTCCCGGTTTGGATGATATATGGAATTGCTCAACTAAATTGCTCTTTTTGATATCATACACGGAATGTGTGAATGGAATTGGAGTAGAAACTTGAATATGTGGAACACTTTGAGCTTTTGGTAATTGATAATTGAAGGTTCTTTCGAAATGAATCGTTGCTGGAGTTGTAGGTTGAACGTATTTGATGCTTGTGTATTCTGGAACACTTTGTTCATAATAATTTGTATGAACTAAAGGTTGTTTATATTCTATTGAAGCATGCGTTGATGATATAATGGGTTTGACTGAGGAAGATACATAAGCAGGTTGACTTATGAATTGAGGTTCATGTTTGACATAGCTGTTTGAAACGGATGAAACCGAGTTAGCATAGTTAGCTTTATGACCTGTGTAAGCTGGAGTTGAGGAGGCATAAGCAGGTTTACTGACAATTTGAACTTGAGGCTCGTGTTTGATGTAGCTATTTGAAACATAAGAAGAGTCCGAGTTGGCATAGTTAGCTTTATGCCCGGAAGATTGCTGATAGTTGTAATTGATAGATGCAGGAGTTGAAGATGCATAAACAGGCTGACTAACAACATGGACTTGAGGCTCATGTTTGATATAGCTATTTGAAACATAGGAAGAATCTGAGTTGGCATAATTAGTTTCACGCCCTGAAGATTGATCATAATCATAATTTATTGACGCTGGAGTGGAAGATACATAAGTATGTTGAACTTGGGGCTCATGTTTGATATAGCTATTTGAAACTGAATTCACATAGTTAGATTTGTGTCCCGAAGATTGTTTATAATCATAGTTTATAGATGGAGTTGACGATACATAAGCCGGTTGGCTTACAACGTGCACTTGTGGTTCATGTTTTACATAGCTATTTGAAATTGAAGATGAAACTGAGTTGGCATAGTTAGATTTTTGCCCTGAAGATTGTTTATAATCATAGTTTATAGATGGAGTTGATGATACATATGTCGGTTGGCTTACAACGTGCACTTGCGGTTCATGTTTTACATAGCTATTTGAAATTGAAGAAGAAACTGAGTTGGCATAGTTAGCTTTTTGCCCTAAAGATTGTTTATAATCATAGTTTATAGATGCTGGAGTTGAAGATACATAACTATGTTGAACTTGGGGCTCATGCTTGATATAGCTATTTGAAACTGAATTTACATAGTTAGATTTGTGGCCCGAAGATTGCTCATAATTATAGTTTATAGATGCAGGAGTTGAAGATACATAAGCAGGTTGGCTTACAACATGCACTTGTGGTTCATGTTTGACGTAGCTATTTGAAATTGAAGATGAAACTGAGTTGGCATAGTTAGCTTTTTGCCCAGAAGATTGTTCGTAATCATAAGTTAAAGATGCTGGTGTTGAAGATACATAAGCAGGTTGGCTTACAACATGAACTTGAGGTTCATGTTTTACATAGCTGTTTGAAATTGAAGATGAAAGTGAATTAGTTTTATGGTCTAAAGATTGTTGATAGTTATAATTTATAGATGCAGGAGTTGAAGAAACATAAGCAGGTTGACTTACAACATGAACTTGTTGAGGTTCATGTTTGACATAGCTATTTGAAACTGAGTGGGCATAGTTAGCTTTTTGACCTGAAGATTGTTCGTAATCATAATTTATAGATGCTGGTGTTGAAGACACGTAAGCAGGTTGACTTACAACATGAACTTGAGGTTCATGTTTAACATAGCTGTTTGAAATTGAGGAAGAAACTGAGTTGGCATAGTTAGCTTTGTGGCCTGAATTATAATTTATGGAAGCTGGTGTTGAAGATACATAAGCCGGTTGACTTACAACATGAACTTGCTGAGGTTCATGTTTAACGTAAATATTTGAGTTAGCCTTATAGCCTGATGATTGTTCGTAATCATAATTTATAGATGCTGGAGTTGAAGATACATAAGTAGGTTCATGTTTGACATAGCTACTCGAGACTGAATTAGCATAGTTAGTTTTATGGCCTGATGATTGCTGATAGTTATAATTTATAGATGCTGGAGCTGGTTGATTTACGACATGAACTTGAGGTTCCTGTTTAATATAACTATTAGCATAATTTGCTTGATGAGAAGTGTCATAGTTGATGGGAGACGAAGTAGGTTGACTCACAACATACTTTTGAGGTTCATGTTTGACGTAACTGTTAGAAACAGAATGCGATACTGAATTAGCATAATTGGCATTATGCTGATTGTAATTTATTGAAGCTGGAGTTGAAGATACGTAAGTAGGTTGACTTACAACATGAACCTGAGGTTCATGTTTGATGTAGCTATTAGAAACTGAGTTGGCATAGTTAGCCTTATGAGAAGACTCATAGTTGATGGGAGATAAAGTGGAGGAAACATAAGTAGGTTGATTTACTACATATTTTTGGGGTTCATGTTTAATATAACTGTTTGAATATGAGTTAGCTTTTTGAGCATCGATGACTACTGATGGAATTTTGTATTCTGCATTAGGAGGTAAATATTCGGGAGCTTTATATACATAGCCACCATCTGTATTTGTTTGTTTAGCGTTGTTTTGATACACATATCCTGATTCGTGTTTATAAGGTTGTGCATTGAATGTAGGAGTAGTTGATTGATAATAAGCTGAATATGTGGGCTGCGGTACAAATGAGACGGTAGGAACTGGTGTAACATTCTTTGCGGGAATCAAAGGATTGCTATATACAGTCACGGGTGCTTTTTTATACACAATAGGTATTTGAGGCGTTGAGCTATGATATTCATGAGCGAACGGAGCTTGAGTAACTGCTACAACGCTCGGTTGATTTTTATAATTAGTTATTGACACGTGTGGTTGCTGTTCGTACCTAATATAAGGCTTAGGAGTCGAAGATACAGTTACAATTGGTTGTACATATGAAACGCTCTGCTTTTGCACCCCAAATACTTGTGATACTGAAGATTTTGGTGGAGATACTACATATTGTTGTGAAGTTGGATTTACGTATACCGCTTGATTATTTATTGGTGCAATCGTTGATTGAGATATATAAGCTTGCTTTCCACTATTATATCCATTTGCTGAATAATCTATTCGTTGATTGTAGTTGTTATTAGCTATGCCAAGATTTTGATTCGAATAAGCATAATTGTTCTTTCCTGTATGTCCATCATAACCGACGCCTTGATTTTGATAATATTGACCTCTTGATGAATCAGCATCTATCAAAGTCGTTTTTCCTACTAATCCTGAATTAATAGCTCCTGCAGTTAATGTATGAGCAACGCCCGATCCTGTAGCTCCTGAATAATGACCACTGTTGAAATTCGCTGAATTCAGATTATAATCTGAGCCTGTTTGATATGAACCTCCATATTGATCTTTATAATCGGAATTGCTCTCCGAATGTACATAAGGAGGCGATCCTGATTGGACATGTTTATATGGAACGTCCATGTGTCTGTATTCTCCTGAAGAATCATGATTGTAAGCTCCTGCGTATTCTTCTCTATAATCACCTGAATTATCAAGAACATAAGCGCCTGAATTGACATCAAGATTAATCTGTCCATTTGCGTAGTTGCCATTTAGAGAGTTTTTGACATTATATCCTGAATTATATTGATTACTAGACGCTCCATATCCTCCAGAAATTAATAATTTTCCAGAATCTTGACTAGAAACACTTCCAGCAGTATTCAGTCCGTGTAATGCCTCTCCTCCATGCAAATTCGAACTTTGCGATTCATAATAATTGCCAGCGTTCCCGTCGTATCCTTTATTTAATTCACCCTTGTAACCAGATTCATATCCTAAAATATACAATCAGTAATAATCACATACATAGATAAGTACTTTATAATATTAATAATTTATTACAACCTTGATGTGATCCATAGCCAGATTGTATTCCAACTAGATTAGTCGCAGAAGCTCCAGAAATTAAACTGTTGTGTCCTGCAGCGTTGACTGAATCAGCTGATGATCCGATGTATGCCGAAGATCCTAAATAAAAATAATGTTTTATGAAATATGTTTGATACCACTAAGATTTTACAGAACATTCTTAGACTAACCAAATTATTTTTAAATACACTTAAATAAGTAAGTCGATAATTGTTATAAAATATAGTTTAGAAAATGAAAGTTATATAAGAAAAACTTGACTATAATAACCTGTTAAAATTGAACCATGAGATCCATGACCATAAGCTGAAGCTTCATATTTTCCTAAGTTTCCACATCCGGGTACCAACCAGGGCCAGTCACAAATCAGCCGACTCGCATCGAATCCTAATCCGAACGGACAACGGAACTCGTAGGCAGAGAATGGTGATTTGCCATGATCCAGACAGGCAAAGAACCATCTGCAATTGCCAGGATCGGCATAATAACCTATAGCAAGTTGAATTAAGATGTTATGGTAAGGAATCATTTATGTATTTATAATGAGTTATAATTATTGTACCTGGTTTTTCAGGACATACGAATCTTGATTTGGGCACAGGTGCTATTTCAGAGCTTCCCGGACACGCCTGTCCATGAGATAAGCTTCCAGGCCATACGCAGACTTCCCATCTTGAATCGAAAGCTAATCCAGCAGGACAGTCAAACTCAAACACGGTGAACTCATCAGAGAGTTGATCAAACTTGACGCATCTGTAAAACCTGTTGCATGTCCTTGGATGTACGAAGTATCCTTGTCGTTGGCATTCAAATTCAGTTCTAGTGTCCTTGAATTATAATTGAATATATAAATATCAGTACATTCTAAATATATAATAAAATACATAGTAAAATATTATATAAATCAACCATAGATACATATACAATGTGTGATGCGTAAGCTAATTGATGGGAGTATTGGAAGCATAGTTTGTGTTTGACTGCTTAGTATTGACCACGCATTTTATCACGCTCGGTCATTTCATTATTTTAAATACTTTGGAGCAAAGAATTTGCATTAAAATTTGTGTTAAAAATGCAGTGAAGTCGGGGACGTCATATAGGGGGGGCAGGTAAAGACATTCCCCCCCCCCCCCTTTGAATTTGGCGAAACAAATGTATGTCATTTAATAAATACAATGAATCTTAATGAAATCAAGCAATATTAAAAAAAAATTTTTTTGCCCCCCCCCCCCCCCAATTATAAAACAATAATCATTTTTATTATTTTTGTTAGGTTAGGTTTGGGTTTGAACAGCAAATGGACGTTTCGCAACTGTCAAATTTAGTTTCATAGATATTTAAGAGCACCATATAATTTCACTTGCGCCTGATATAACCTGAGAATTTCTGGTTTAGAATCAGGGATGTCATTTATGCTTTTTTAATATTTCTATTTCTTTAAGATTCATAATATTTAATTAAATGACATACATTTTTCTGGCTAAACCTGCTTCTCCAAATGACGCATTCGCCGAATCATTAATAGGAATATTGCTGAAGAAGTTAATATTTCATATATTTTGGACATGACAGTATTAATCTAATACTAAAATCATTTTTATAAAATTAGACAGTAAGTTAATTTATATAGATCTACTGAATATATGTTTGTATGAATACATTTAGCCAAGTTTATTATCATTCATATTATTTCACTCGTTATAAACTGATCTGGTTATTTATATTATGCATGTTAAAAAAAACCTCTCTGATTGCGTGAATAACTCCGTCTGAATCCACAACTCTTGAGATTCTGTAGGGAGATAGTTGAACAGCATCCACATGGCGACTCGATAGTGGCACAGATAAAATCTCATTTTCAAGAGAGCTGAAACAAAAATTATATAATATATTAATCAATGCTGACATTGTATCGCTTAAGACTGATGTTACTCATTAGTACAAAACACACTACAAAGAATATTGAAATGATTTTAAATCCAAGCACTTTTTATAGATGCATGATTTAAGGTCAAAGCATCATTGTAATAGCTACAACGACCGTTAAAAAATTAGTATGAAAGAAATAGCTTTTTACAAAAAATAATATTATATAAATAATATTAAAAATATGTCACTGAACGAATCAAAAGTTTTAATTAATTTTTAGTAGCTTTAACGAATCTTTGATATAATCTCTACTGATCTTTCAATGGTTATTATGATATATTTTAATAAGCTATTTTTAAGATGTTAATAAATTATCAAAATTACCTTAAAACTGCTCCTCTTGGAGCTCTAGATTGACTTCCAAAAGCCTTGAGTATGCTTTGTAATAGACTAGGTCCACAATCTGTTTCGAAATCGTCGTCTATTGCGAAAATTCCCATTCCGGCTAATCCCCTGATGCGAGAATACTTTCCTTTGACGTCCAAAGAAGACGCGTCTTCAAAAGCGATCCACTTTGCATCTCTAAAACGAAAAACCAACAATATGTAAACTACAAAAAAAAAAAATATTCATATGATTAGATCTAACTTGAAAGCATAGGGTGCTGATAAATCTTGATCTCTTTCCAGCGTCCATTTTTCTCCATTGCTAAGCTCGGAGCACAACTCTTTCTGATTCAAAGCCATTGGTAGTTTTTCTGAAGCTGGACTTCCAGGCGTGCTTAAAGTTGTATTCTTCAACATGAACTTATAAGCTTTAGCTGGTGAATTTATAACGATTTTTGCTACAGGAACTCCTAAGCCAATCACTAAATCAACGACAGAATCCTAAAATATAAATAATTAATATTATACAACTCAAAAGCATGATATTAAAAAATATGCTCTTACCGTATTTAACATGTCCCATACTCCACTCAATCTGCTTGGATGGAATGTTTCATTCTCGACTTCACCCAAAGCTTGTGTTTCTAGAGTGAACATTGAGATGGATTTGGTCAGGCTTTTCAAGTCGTAGTATTTTGCTAAGAGTTCAGAATGAGCTGGCAATGACATGACCATCGCAGCTTCCGATCCGATGGCTGATCTGATGCTCTCGGTCGTTTTCAATATTTTCGTTCGGTTCAGAGCGCTGTGGGCCTCGAAGAATTCAACTCCATGGATGGTGGAAGATTTGATCAAATCGACCATATCCTGTAAATAAAAAAATATATATAAAAATTGACATACGAAATGTGATTTGTATTTATTTGACTCATATAAATTCGTGATTAATATAGCAATTAAATATATATGTACATTTTATTATAGAGTGGGCGAATCGCGTGGTATTTATGGTGCAGTTAACCCTTTTAGAGTAACGCCTACGTTTTAACTTTCTAAAAAAAGTGCACTTATGAATAATGATGTAATTTAATAAGCGCTATATTACACTAATGACATGTGGGCTATTATATTTTTTTAGCCACTGTGGCATAAAAATCAATTACGCCTTTTGGGGCTGTGGGTTGTACGAATTAACATATTATATTTATATGTATAAATATGTCATCAAAAAAATAGCATTAGAATGAACTATATTTTAAAATATAATACTTTTGTATATAAAAAAGAGTTTTAATCAAGGTTAAAAAAATCAATGAAATATTTATTATTTGATATGAATACAATTTTGTGTTTTTAACAAAGTTCTTAAATGAAATATGTATGTATTTAACAGTAAATGTGTATTATTTTAAAAATATATTTTAACTGACATTTTTGTAAAATTATATCTGAATACATTTTAACTGGTAAATAATATTTCTACTAATGAAAATATAATTTAACTGATGAAATACATATTTATTTTAACATATATATTTATTAATTTAATTTATAAAAATTAGTTTTGATTTTGTTTTATATAATAATATATTTTTGCCGCGACCATCATAAATCGTTGCGACAAAATTAATTGTAAGAGACATACTAAAATATTCTCATAAAATTGAATCACTAATTTCCTTTGTATTTTCTAATAACAATGTTATTTTTGATTGTTTTAAAAGTACTTGCATAAATGAAACTCGGATTATATATTCCATAGAACGACTAAGCATTACATAATTTTAAATTACTGTTATGCAGATACAGTCTAACAAGATCTTTCCCGAACTTAAAGGACTTCACTACACTTCGTTTCCGACTTGGAATAAATAAATGTACAGCTAGCCGAAATTAAATAAATTACGACTTGTTATTTTTATTTTTTTTAGATTAAATTAAGACCATCGTGGCCTAACAGGTTACCCCAATGCGCCACGATGGTCGAAAACAAATTTTAAATTTATAAAACAAAAAAAACGTATATATACATAAATAGAACAATACTTAAAAATAATAAACATAACAAAAAATTATAAAATATCAAAATTAAATGAGACAAACTGGATCAGCTCCTTGTAGCTAACATTAAACAGGTCAATATGTAATGCAAGCGTATTAAGGAGCCGTATGGCCACAGCTATAGGCGAGTCGGCAAGTGCGGATGTCCTAGCCCTAACTTCCATCAAAAGAGGTCTCGATCGTGATTCTCGAAAATGTTCCGGAACCCAAAACTGGAATTCCTCGAGAATAGCTGGATTGTCGACAGCACCTTTTAGTAGTTTGAAAAAATGCTTAGCGACATACAGCTTTCTGCGAGAATTCAGCGAATCATATCCCAACGCCCCTAAAAGAAAGGCGCTGGGATATAAGTACGGATAATAACCAAATGTCCTTTTGTAAAGGTATCTTAAATACCTTTTTTGAATTTTTTCCACTAAAAGGGAATATTTGGCTATTCGGGGATTCCAAATTATAGATCCCGATTCAAGAATGCTACGAACTAAGGTGTCATAGAGGATGCGAATAACTGACGGATCGTCAAAGTGAAAGGCATTCCTCATAACAAAGCCGAGCATCTTGGAAGATTTATCACAGAACCTCCATTTGCTCTCGAAAGTGATTCCGAGATCTTTAATGGAAGTTTCTCTAGTCAAAATGTTACCACCGAGATGGTAGAAATAAGCTGATGGCGAACGGGATCGAGAAAATGACACAGTATGGCACTTTCCGACACTAAAGGGCAGACGGTTAACGGAAGCCCATCTCCACAGAGAGTCTAAATCACTCTGTAGAGAGAAGGAGTCCGCAACAGATCGAATGCATTTATATAATTTTAAATCATCTGCGTACAGAAGAAAACTTGAATTTTTAATTGCTGTATTTATGTCATTAATAAATAACACAAAAAGCAGAGGTCCCAGATTGGATCCTTGAGGAACCCCGAAGGGATAAAATATTCCTTTGACAATCGGCCACCATAGGTTACAAACTGTCTACGATTGCTTAAGTAACTCGAAAATAACCGAGTTAAATTATCTGAGCAACCGAGGTTCGACAATTTTTTTAATAATAACGTATGACAAACTTTGTCAAAGGCTTTCTCAAAATCTGTATACACGACGTCTACTTGAATTCCGGCATCGAGAGAAGTTGTCACCGTTTTGGTGAACGACAGAAGATTAGTAACAGTGGAACGGGCAGGACGAAACCCGTGCTGTTGGTCTAATAAAACTTGCTGAAAGTGATTGTAAAGATATTTATGAATAATTATTTCAAACAATTTAGCAGGAGCTGACAACACTGCTACTGGTCTATAATTCTTTATATATAATTTGTCACCCTTTTTATGAATAGGGGTGACTTTTGTGCATTTCCATAGATCAGGAAATGATGATGTTTTGAGAATCAGATCATAAATACATTTTAGAGGAGCAGCGAGACTTACTTCGCAACCCTTCAAAATAAAATCGGGAATTAAATCATATATATTATATTTTATTAGTTACGCAACTCTTGCTAAATTCAATTGCGTATTATTATCCAAGCATAATTGCCGTCTAAAACGTCATTATTATGAACCCGAGAAAGTAGTAGCTTTCACATCGACATCCCGTCCAACTATGTAGTCGCCTGAATCCCAAGAGTTCAACCCGAATTTCGACGCGACTTGGAGACTACATACTATGACGAGAAATGACAGGTATGTATATTTATTATTGCACAAATTGTACTGCTGGTTAAAAAAACATTTGTAAAATTTGTTACAATGACTTGCTAAAAATCTATAATTAATATATTTTTACAAAAAAATAAAATTTTAAAATAGATCAAGTACTTTAAAACATAAATTAAAATATTATATTATGAATCAAAAGCAGATATGGGCTTTACACCAGATTGTAAAAAGAGAACAAAATCAACTCTGATTTCACAATCGGCAATTAAACGGTTAAAAATACAGCAGACATGTTCTCGTATGTCTTATATGTGAAACGTCGCTCTTTGATGAGCTTTAATCGGTCCACCTGACCAGACGTCCTTGCAATACATTCTCGACGATTTCTCACATTAAAAAAGTACGTGTGTCCATTTAGACATTCTTGCTAAAAAGGATGAACCAGAAAAAAACTATCGAACTCATCTGCCTTGCCCTAGAAGACGGATTAATCACGTACTCATGCGCCATAACTGTTCATATAAATAATTCTAATGGGTTGAATACTGCTTCTTTATAAATATATCGCCAATTAATCTTCTGATGATCTATACAATATGTAATTGAATTAATCATTGATCAAAAGAAGTGTCCAACCTCAATTTGATCATAGTCCTTCAGAAAAATAGGAAGGTTTTGATTTAAATTAACCGACGTGTTGTTGAATCAAATCGAAAGGTTCGAAGGCGTATAATGCTTCAAAGGAGTGTCCAACCTCAATTCGATCAGAGTCCTTTAGATAAATCGCATGACAAAGGTTTTGAATGAATTATTCATATAGTGGCATATGCGTGCCCTTTTAGATAAAAAATATTATAATATATATGCGTTTTAGACGGCAATTATGCTTGGATAATAATACACAATTGGATTTATCAAGAGTTGCGTAACCAACAAAATATTTAACGTGTCGTAATTTATTCATTAATCGATTTTATTATAATTGATTGAGGTATTGAGAAGAAGAAGAAAAAACTGTAGAAAGTTGTGCAATGATTTTAGAATGCGTTACTTGCGTCGCCAATTGAAGAATTTCGATTGCGAAACTGTATGAGACAAATCCCTTCAATTTATTTTTGTGAAATAATTTATGTCAATAAGTATAGTGTTAGTTTATTTTGAAAGAACAAATGAAACAATTTAACAATCATATTTAAGATAAAATTATCTACTTGAAAGGGAAATTTCAAATTTGTGTGAATCTTAAAGATCGGTGATATAAATAAAATCTTTACTGTTTAACATTTACAAAACATTCATAATATTCTTGATATTGTTTTTATATGTCACGAATATAAAAGAGTACATAAAAGCTAATTCTTACTAAAGAAACTGATATTGTCTCTGTAATAGTGCATTTTAAAATATTATAATAAGGAAGAACGAAAAAATACAAAATATGTTAACAAAATTTCTACACAATGGCAAAGAAAAATACTGCAGTAGAATAACATTTTTAGTTTTACTATATGTATATAAATAGAACGAAAATAATAATAATCAGAATCATTAAAAGCTAAATTAAAAAGTAGCTTATTTTATGATTAAATTTAATTTAAAGTTTACAATTAGTATTGTTTTATAAAACTTGTTATTAATAATGTACTTTAAATAATAAAGTAAAATTTCCGGCAAAAAAATAATTAACTAAGTGAATTTATATTATGTTTATTAATTTATAATAAATATATATTTTTTGCCATAATGATAAGATGAAATTACTTTTCAGTTTAAAATAAAATGTATTTTAAGTTTTTTTTAGATATCATTTTTGTATGTATAAAATAAATAAAAATTATTTTTATAATTGTTTTTTAATATAATATGACATTTAATATATATTGATTTAGTTTTGTGCTACACGTTAGAATTATGATTTTTTTAATATTTTACTTTAAAAACTTGTAGTAAAATAATATTATATTATATTATTAATTGTACAAAATTATCAACATTTCTACAAAAAAATATATAAATAAATTATCAAGTATAATACTGTACATTTATTATTTGCTAAAATTCAATATTACATATAATGTAATATTGAATTATAGCAAATACATTAAAATAATGAAGCGCTTATTCAAATAGATATTATGTATTATCCTAAATATGATTAATTAAAAAATCTATTTTATTAAATATAGTTAGTTTTAGAGCTTTTATTAGGTTAGGTTTGGGTTTGAACAGCAAATGGACGTTTCGCAACTGTCAAATTGAGCTTCATATACATTTTAGAGCAGCATATTAGCGCCTATCGATTAAATTATACTTTGCCTAGTAGAAATATATATCTACTGGTGAAAATGTATTTGGACTCTACTAGTGAAAATATACTACCTTTACAAAAAATAGCACATTTATACATTGAATTTAAATAAATAATGATACATACATCTTAAACTGTAGTTTAGTTCAGATTCATTATTTGAGGTCACAGACACGGGTCCCTCAAAGAGAACGGGCCCCGGGAATTCGGCAGGCCTGCTTCTTAGCAACTATAAAAAGTGCTTTATTGAGTAGACATTGTATCTTAGCGCTCTTAGCAAAAATGCATTAGGATACAAATACGGATACGAACTGTATTTACTTTTATAGAAAAAAAAAACAAAAAATCTTTGAATTATTTTAAAAAAAAAAACAACTTTACTTCACTTGGATTACAGACAATGCAACCATATAGGACGCTACGAACTAGCGTATTGTACAGAATGCCAATAAATGACACGCGCTCCGCATATCGAATCCAAGCATCTTCAACGCCCCATCGCACACTTGATGTGCATAAAAAATTTCCACCCTGATTAAATGACACTTCATCGGCAGAAGTATTTATGCTTAAAACGCATCCGCCTAAAATATAATAAAATTCGGTCGCGCAAGTAGATCTGGAAAATATGAAAACGTGACAATTGGCGATGCTGAATCAATCAAGCACCTCACAGTCTTTCTATAAAAAGAGTGTTCAGGTCATCAGCATAATATAATTATATTGTTAGTTCGCAATTGCCATATCCATGTCTTCGATTAAAAGAAGAAAGAACAAATGAGCTAATTTTGCTCCCTGCGGTACTCCAAAATGAGCGAAATAGTCATCAGAGCGACAAGTATATTAACGGCGACCATAACAAGACCTTTCGAAAAACCGAAATTGCTTAACTTCTGAATAAAATAAACACTCAAACTAAAGACTATATTTTTCAAATTTTTCGCACATATTCGTTGCGGATCGTGACAAAGGTTTTATTAGTAAATGATTCGCAGAATTTTAAATTTGTTAAAAATTCACAATGCGCACGAGGCGTCATTCATGCATAGGTACATGTGTGCTGCTGAATTATTGCCAAAGACAAGCATGCCTGACTTGTGTCACGAAAATTGAGTCACTCTTGGAGAGACGGATATGTAGTCAAAAATAGGTCGCAGTCTGCGTCTACTAAAACGCACACGGTCAAAGCCTTTAGGCTAAACTTCTAAGTAATGAACGCAGCATGAGCAATTATGCTTCACTTATGTAAAGTGTTGTGTGGTGTAAATTAATTGAAAAATGTTTACATTTAATCATGCGTGTTTGTATCTATGAGTCTGCGACCTAAATTTAATGGTTTATATGTGTAGCAAATCTTACAAACCTTGTATTTAAAATAACTATAAAAGTCTAGACTCTAGAAAGTCACCTATATATTGAAATATATATATACATGTATCATTATTTACAATTAAAATTATTATATAAATTTTAATAAAATGTGCTTTAGAGTAAGAGTTTTTTTAATAAAATTTTAATAAAAGCTTTTAAAACTGCTCTGCTTTGTATTTTGCGATGTACACTGCTTACTGTGCACTCTAAAAACACTGTATACCTCACAGTTAAATAAAAATATAAAAGCAAAATAGCTAAACGAGCTTTAAACTACAAAAACAGCCCATTTTATTTACTAAAAATATTTTTTATCACGATATTTATTCATTTCAAATCTTGCGTTGGAATATAACAGGCGATTGCCCAATGCGTTATAATGTGATTAAAACAAAGTCTGTAAATCATGACATATATTTATTAATAGATGTGGCTATAGACGACCTTGCTCAATTTTATTTAAAAATATAATCATGATATTTATTCATGCGCTTAGGAATGTCTAAGATAACCTAGTCTTGATGATAAATCAGAATTATAATTACATAATATCTTAGAAGCAATATAGACTTCAAAACACAAGGGCTCATATATGAATCGAACTCAGGTTTTACAATTATTAATCCCTGATTCTACCACTGGTCTATTGTGCAGGTTATGGTCAATTATTGAATAGTTGTGCTATAAAAAATAAATATGTTGACAGCGAAAATTTCATCGTATCATACCGATGCTTTTTTTATAAAAATATATTAATAAAAATATATATCTCTATTACCACAACATTATGGTCTTACATCGTATAAACATTGTACGTATCTTTAAATTTTTAAAAGATCGCAAACAAATTCATACTTTGAAAGTTACGCTTTCACTAAGGGACGTACTGGAGGTTGAGCTTAACAATGACGCGATTGTTTCTAAATTAGCCATCTCTCCAATTTGTAAAATTTTTATTAAAGTACCAATATAAAGAACGTACTCTTCCACCCATATTATATAAGCGTTGACCGGATTATTGTGCAAACGAAAATTCCACACAGCAAAAATACTTTGTATATGGATTGTTTGGTTGTCAAATATATTTTATTTTTGATTGTAATTATAAGAAATGTAATGTGACTTACTAATATAATTGTAAAATATTTTTAAAACGTACGTGTTTTCAACATTAAAACCAATAAAAATAATGCAAATAAAAAATCCTTCCCTGCGCGATCTAAAAAAAAACTCCTGATAATGCTGGGACAATCTTCGGCGAAACATATACTCATTCAAAAACAAGATAAACGCGAAAAAACACATAAATAATTTTTTTTAAATATATATATATTTTTTTTAAATATAAATATATATATATATATATATATATATATATCTTTTTTTTTTAAATCTCGAGATTTATCGCAATTTTTGCTTACTCGTATTCTATATTTCGGCCGTGATTTTCCGGCCATGATCACGAATTATTTGCAAAAAGAGTTCGTGAACATGGCCGGAAAATCACAGCCGAAATATAGAATACAAGTAAGCAATAATCGCGATGAATCCCGAGATTTCAAATATATACATCATTTTCATTAGGAACCAGAGACTTTAGGTCTTTGCTTTCTAATGACTCAATTTTTATAAAACAATGGTAATTAATCAAAACTTAAGAGAAAAAATATCAGAAATTAATACTGAATTTTTTAGATTTTGGGCAACTATTATGAGTCAGAACCTATTTTTTATGGATGTCTTGAGTAATTTGATTTGTTAAATATTTTTTAAGCAATACTTTAAGAGTCTAGATTTAATATAAAATAATAATAATTTAAGTTATATACAAACGTATTTCTGATATACATCAATCTAGCATATAAGTTAATATATAATACTAACCAATAAACTCAACTATTTGATTCAACAGCCTCATTAAATAGCATGACAATAATATTAATAACAATAAGAGCTATTTCAAAATATTTCGCTTACCACTTAAAATAAAAATGCATATGACGTTTCGCCTTACTTGTCGCAACCATGTTCACAGTTTATGTATTTACACGGCTGCAATTATAGATTTGTTTCATTCGCAGATGATTCGCATATCATTGAAAACGCTCTATAATGATATTAATTTAATGGCTTAATCTAGCGCGAAGGTCGCATTTTCAAAATGCGTCACCTCATTTAGTATATATATATATATATATAGGTATGTATTGCGACAACGGCGTCTACACATGTTGCATGTTGCAGATCCATATCTAACCTAACAGCGATTCTTCAGTTAATGGACAGGTACACCTTCGCCCACGGCTAAAAATTTTCACGACCGCGGAACGAGGGCATCAACGCCTCATAATGAGTAAAACACAGAGTACTTACGGAACATTTGCATAATGAGTACAATGAAAATCGGAAAATGAGTCACGATACAATTGTAAAATTATGCGGATGAAAAAATCAATTGTTCATTCATGGTCGAAATATTTGGTGTATGGGATGTTATAATGAAGTTGTAACTAAACCACAATACTATAATTATATGCTATGTATAAGTAGCTAATTTGTGACCTTATGAAATAAATGAGAATACCTATACCAAAATGAAACATAATTATTTGTATGTATGTTTTCTTTTAGATGTATGTTGAGCTTCATGGGTAAGAGAAGGAATACTAAGTTTTTCTCAGGATCCTATAGTGCAACTGAGCAAGTTTTGGAACGAAAGCCATTCAATATAAATGCATAAATGAAGGCTAGAATGTTCATATGTTTTGAGCAGTCTTAAATTGTAACCCGGGCCCTGGGAAAATAATGATTCCGGGCCTCTTGACAAAAATGTCATTTTATATATTTTTTAACATCGTAATACAATTTCTTAAATAAATAATAATAGGTACGAGCTAACCCTTTCTATGCTACAAATAAATATAAAAATTAGCCACCGTTGCGACATATTTTCTGAAATAAAATTTTATGCGAAATATTTTAATTCGGCATTAAAAATTATTATCAGGCAAATATTATGAATTTAAAATATCCATATTAAATTATTATTTTTAAAATGAGCATTTCACAAAAGATGTACTACGTACCCAAGCTCACATTTATAAGCACATGTGCGTGTTGCAAAAATTTTTAATAAAAAAAATATATAAAATTAAACATATAAATAAAATATTTAATACAATAGTCCTTACAGTGTTTTTAAGTCATACAAGGGCATAACTCGTCGTTTGGCAACAAAAAAAGTGTGAACCGATGCGTTATCGTGGTGCAAAATTTAATAATATATTTTACCCACGATTTTAGACGATTTGGAGGGCTTATGAATAGATTTCCTATATGTTTATGCTATCTATAAGAAAAAAACAAGCCGGTTACAAAATCAGTACGATAAAGCACGTTAATACTCATTTTGTAAATATTTTTTACTTTTATTATGAATACGATTCTTTTAAAACTATATTGGAATAATCAAAAAAAATAAACTATAATGGATTTTTATAGCATTAGTGAAAATAAAAAAAATTTAACAAATAATAAATCCTTGGATTCTCAAAATATTGTCGGGACAACTCGTGATAGTTTCAACGAAATATGCTTTAAAGACTAGCTAAAGCTAAATATTACACTAATAGCTTTTTTGG
Organism: Plectrocnemia conspersa; assembly: GCF_051122295.1. Classification (NCBI taxonomy): domain Eukaryota; kingdom Metazoa; phylum Arthropoda; class Insecta; order Trichoptera; family Polycentropodidae; genus Plectrocnemia; species Plectrocnemia conspersa. The sequence goes on along the minus strand of NW_028277177.1, from coordinate 3,707,244 downwards.
GACATTTTTAAAAACATTTTTTCGGTGTTATTATTTTACAAACAATTTCGTGTTAAGCGGATATCCATTAAACGGTTTTAAAGCACTTGCAAAAAAGACTCGGACAAATGATACAGTCGGTGCCGTATACAAATGAATGCGTTGCACGTTCCTTAGAAATTATATAATAACCAATACAACTGATTTTTTAATCAAGACAATAACAAATAATCTTTTAGACTTTAGCCAATTAATAAACCCGCCGTACTAAACCCACTTAAGTCAGAATTTTACTTGGAATAGACTAGAGTTTTGCTACTTTTCAACAAGCGGAGCTACACCAAATATCAACCGATACAATATTTTTCAGACAAGGTCCAGTTAGGCAGTCACTGGAACACCATAAGTTTTAACCGATCTTTTAGACGACTTGAAGACGCAAACTGTGTGAAATTAAAGATACAAGAAATATAGTATCTTATATTTCACACATTGACAATTAATACTAGTAGAACGAGAAAAAAATGTGATTTAAACAATGCGTAGCGACAACCAAGACAGGTAGAAAGCACTTATTTAAAATGCACATTGACCGTGTGAAAAGAACGCGTTAAAAGCGCAATAAACAAAAATGGTATTAGTAAATACATTAACAAAGACCGTACAGTGCCTTTTCAAATACAAAATTATGTATTGTAATAATACATTGACAATGGATGTGGACTGCTGAATTTTTATGTTTTAGTAAAAACGATTCGTATAAGAAAGATAATGAAAATAATTAACTCGAGACGATCTAGAGCAAATTAACCTATATTTTGTTATATGGCATACCATTCACTTCCATTCGAAATCAACTGACAGGAAGCTTAACCCTTTGAGGAGGATCGCCGTACATGTACGGCGGTCAATCTTTCACTGTTTTGAAGTACTACAGATATATGTATATTTACATATATAACAGAAGAAATAATAAAAAAATATTTAAAACCCCTGTATTGATATAATTTTTTTTTACAAAAGCCGAATAATATATAATAATTAACGAAAATTATACTAGAAAAGTGTTAAAATAAATTACTGAAACATAATAAAGCAATAAAACATTAATTTACTATAAATGCAAAAGAAATAAACAACAACAAAAATAATTATAGAAAATATGTAAAATAACTCACTCCCAGGTGTACACTTGGTACAAATAAATTAACTCAATCAATATATTTTACGAGTTACTCCCGACTTGAAACACACGAGTACGTCAAGCATATGCCAAGAAAGCAGCCGCTTCCCTCTTCACGTGTACTAGAAACCAGTGTTTAACCCGAACAAGTATATCACGACTTTGCCTTATTTAAAAATACAGTACATATAATTATAATAATTATTATTTAAAATATTAACTTAAAATACATTTTTTCTAGAGCATTTTTAGAACAAAGAAATTAACCACAAGCGTTTCACGGAACTAGTCTATTATCATAATAACAATGTGAGTTTACGTTCATGAAAAAAAATGATTGACAGTAAACGGTCGTCATTTTAGGTGAATCGATTAATGAGTAAAGAAAAGCAAAGAAAAAAGTTTAAAGAAAGTAACAGCGTTCAAATGAAAGGGAAGTATTGTTTAAACGAAAGTGGAAGGACATACGTAAGTAGAATGTTTTTATGAAATAATATTTAATAAATTCTATTGAATTCAGATTGTAATAATTTATTTAGAACCGCAACTTGTGGGTGTTCGATTGTTATATTGTATGGATAGACATAACATAACATGTTATATCCATTTTGGTATGACATTCGTTTTATGTAATATTTTGCTATGATATATAACCAGTGATAAGTCAATTATGTACATTTTTTAGATTACAAAAAATGATTCATATTGAATTAAGTATTCTTTAAACATCAAATTAAATTAATTTAAAATCAAGATTGATAAACTTGCGATAAGCAAACCTTTTACTTTAAGCTACCATTATCTTATATTGTTTTATGAAAAATCGATAGTCACGGTCTCTTCGTGATTATATCTCAAGCACTTTACATTCCCCAATAGAAAGTTGCAATCTAACTATCCAAAACTTGTCAATAACGTCAGTCTCATACATAATACACATCCGATAATAAATAATCAACATTCGCAACAATCTAGAGCGATTCACCGACCGAAAAAAAGTGCAACTCTCCAACAATACAGGTTATTTTAAAGATTGCGTCACGCTCGTGAAAGTGAGCTTTTTGGTAGTGATACACATTTTTTTAACAACTTCTCTTTTTTATGACAAAACATTAACACGCACGTATGTCTTGGATACATATATTATAAATTAAAAAAAACACATGGGTGTGACTGCCAGTTAATTAGGATATAGGTACCTACGTGACGCAATTAAAGCTCTCGGTGTGACAACTTGATTGACCTACAAAAAAGTAATATTAAACGATCGCGTAAAAAATAATTCTTATGGAATTGTTTTGATCGAATTCCTTAAAGTGAATCTAAAAGACCTCGGGGCGCGTGTGGCGTGCCTTACGTTGGGCTATGTGTAAACGCGCCTTTATATTCGTTGCATAATATAGCATTTCCTTGTAAACGATCATATATGATGAAAAGTCTGGAGTGCATTATTATGTGTTTAAAATTAATATTATATCGTTTGATCGTACGTAATGTGTGATGTTATGTAACTAATATGGTAGTCAATAGATTGGTGTGTGGTAAAATTAATAACGTAATTTTCTATAATATGTATCATTGTATGTGGTCAATTATCGCATTCTTTTCACTTCTTGATTAATTCACTAACATCCTATCCGTTGATAAATCTACGTTTTTTTTAAAACAAAACATGGATATTACAGCACATTATCTATAAAAAATATACGTGCTAAAAACATAGAAGTCGTGAGAAATCAATAATTATCTTTAAAGAATAATATAACATTTTAAAGAATCAGCTAATTTTAATAATATAATTCAGTTAATTAAATCTATCTAAGAGCTTGGTATTTGGTTTAATCCCGTAATATAACAGAAAAAATATCTATGTAAAATTATATCTTTTTCTAAAGCAGTATTAGATTGAAAAACTTTTTGTTAAATTGAAATTAAAGGAAAACAATGATTTTTTAAGTAATAAAACTATACTTGTAAAAGTTTTTAACTGTCTTATATGACTTTAAAATTTGATTTATATGACTTCTTTTTCTAGCTTATAAGTCAGACCACATAAATAATATTTTTTTTAAGTATTTGATAACTTTAAATAGCTAAGATCAATCGTAAAATTTTAATCAATTAAAACTGTGTTTAATTGTGTTTAAAACATATCAGTATGATATATAAATAATAACATAATTAATTTAAAAAATGTATAATAATAGATAACATTGAATAACGTTATTTATTCATAATGTATCATATATGTACATATATAAGAATATATACATTTTTAATTACTATATAAATTAATAAAAAAAAAATTAATATAATATGTTGTGAAAATACATTTTTTATAATACTGAATTTATTTAACTTGTCACTTATAATAAAAAAATATTATTGAAAAATCGGTATTATTTTAAGAAAAAAATGGGCAAATAAAATTTTAAATACAAAAAAATTTAAAATCGGTATTTTAAATATAATAAAATTTAATGTATATATTAAGCACACATTTTCATGTAACACTAATTAAGTTAGTCGCAAGAGAAATAATAGATAGATATAAAAAATATTTATTGTTTATAACTAATATTTTACTACACGACTTATATAACATAAGCATTTAATGTTTTTTTCAATTTTATATGTTAAAGTAATTAAATAATTAAAATTAGTATCAATATCAATATTGATAGTTAATCTATACTTGATAAAATACTATGTATTTGTTTTAATAAAATACAACAATATTTTATTCGCACAAGATTTTTAACAGTGTATTTTATAAAATAATTTTTACAATACTTTTGAGCAGTTAATGAATACTTAGGATTTAATAAATACTTTTTTAAATTCATTTTTGTATTATCAACATTATAATAACATATAAATACTGATTAGGTAAAGTACTTAAAATATGTCGTATTAAATAACAAAAATTATTTACTGTAGGAGACACTACATAAGAAAATAATGTATCTTTTATAAAATACAACAATATTAAACTCACACTAAATTTTTAACAATTTAAATTAATATAATTATATTTTGCATTTCATAAATATATTTTCTAGCAACTTTTTATGCAAATTATTATATATAATTATAAAAATTTAATTTTAATTAATATTGATAATACTACTATGCATAATTACAAACTATCTGATAATATAAAATACAGCAATATTTTTAATAGTGTTTTATAAATTTAATTTTGTTTATTATTTCAAGCAACTATTTAGAATTATATATATATATATATATATATATATATATATATATATATATATATATATATATATATATATATATATATATATATATATATATATATATATATATATATATATATATATATATATATATATATATATATATATATATATATATATATATATATATATATATATATATATATATATATATATATATATATATATATATATATATAAATATATATTTATTATATTAAATAATTAAAAAGTGTATAACTTATTATCAATATTATTTTTAACAATTAAATATTACAAATTCAAGTCCCTAAAATATATCGTACAAAATAAAAATATTTTTGGCAACTCTGAATTAATTTGATTTAAATTCTATGTTTATTTTTAATAAAATACAACAATATTATATTTATACAAAATTTAATTTAAATTTTTTATCAGTTCATAATATTATTAGATTAATTTAATGTAAGTTAATACTATTAGTAGTATTTATAATAACATATTATCTGAAATTATGAAATACAACAATATTATACTCACATAAGATTTTTATTAATTTAATTGTATTTAATATTTTCGAGTGAAACCTCAAAAACCGTTATATTCTACAAGAACGAACAAAAAATTATTAAAATATTTTTTTCACTCTATTTTGCAATTTTTTACGATTTATTTTAACGACGCTATAGTTTGTAAATTTTAATAGCTGTTTTAAAACAAGATACCGAATCAAACTTGATAACAAACTAAATCAAGATACTTAAAAAGTACATAAATGCCAAAATATATGTGGAAATAAAAAAATAATTTAATGGTTAGATCTATTATATATATAGAGAAACATACTGTATGCTTGTACAAAAAACAACATTATTATGCTCACCAAGAATTTTTGTAAATATTTTTTATAAAATGAATTATTGTAGCAATATTTTTATGTAATTCATAAATATTTAGGATTATTAATATAAATACATTTTATTAAATTAGTACTTGAATTTTTTTTTAAATATAGATAGCAGATCTATTTAAAATAACTTACTGAGTAATTTTATGAAATACAACAATATTACAACAAGTAAAATAAATCGTAATAATACCTTATTGATTTAAAATAAAATAAATTTTAAAAATCTAATACAAAGTATATAAAAAAAAACTAATAAATAGTCTTAATATGAAATGATTTATAAATTATAATAAGCATCTAGATTCGTGAATGAAAATATAAATATATATGCATATATATAAAATTAAAAAATCTATTGTATATGTAATATAAAAAAATATTTTTGAGCACTATATAAATATTTAGAATTATATACAATAGATCAGATTAAATCATATTTTTCATTGCTTAATCAATTTTGATTTAAAACACAATAAAATAATTTTGTTCAAATTGAATTTAAATTAAAAAGCAAGACACAAAAATGTTACAAATCTCTGCCTTGCTAGTTAATAAATTTCAAGCATTGCTCAACGATCATCTGTTTTATGCGCGTGCCCTAGAAACGCATAAACATATGTAGCATTGCAATTAAAAAGCCCAAATTTACACCATTTCAAAGTTTAACAACGAAACTATACCATTTTTCTATTCTTACACAAAAGTTATTACGCAAAATCTTCATAATCCCATTATGCATGTTACATCTCGTACAATTGTATGCGGGTGACATCAACGCGCGCCATTTGAAACCTGTTGAACTCAAACGACATATTTTTACTGTAACAAAAGCGATTTAAACTCTACGACACGTTTTTCTAGTACGGATTTCATTTTTCATACGCTTAGGAATTTTCTTGATCCTTTAACCCCTCGCTAAGATTTCTTCTTGGAGTCTAAACACATATTATTATATAATAATACACACATTGAATCAATAATTTGTATATGAATAATATTACAGAATCAAATCATGATTTAAGACTCACACAAGCTTGTTTATATACATAAAGACAAGATATTTTATTGTTATTAATATTTTTAATAAAAAAATAAGTGACTTGTGTAATACTAATAAATTATATTATTCATATTTACATAAAAGCCTTTCAATTTAACTTTAACTTTCTCGTGACGTCACAAGTAGTGGGACAAGCTAAAATAATACTCTTTTAAAAGATATAAAATAACAATCAAATTTGATATATAAGAAGTAAATTATAATAAAATAATTAAAATGCGCAAAATTTAACAGCGTTTTACTTTAAATGTGTTTAAATAATGAATTTAAGCTTCCATACTAGTGTTTCTTCTCGAAAATTATTCCTCAAAAATTTCTCGAGAAAAGTGTAAGATCTCGTTTCTCAAGAAATTTTCTGATTTATCGAGAAATATTATAAGCATTTTTTATTATAAAAAATTAAATTTATATGAATATATTTTAAATGTTTAAACGCTGCACAGGTAAAGGCAGATGGTTCTAGGAAAGTTTTAATATAAGCGTCTAACAATTACAAAAAATTGTTTACAAATTTTCAACACTCAATTCGCCTTATTTTTGGTTAAAAAATATAGCAAGATACTCAGATAAAAAACCTTTCTGAAGGTGTTCGTGACTAATATTTCAAAATATGCATACTTTCTCGGAAGATCGAAAGTATTTGAATGACCAACATTTTTTGTGATTTTCTATTACTTTAACCGGCCGGCGGCTTTATCTTTGCATTGGTGATCTAAGAACCCGCTCCAATGAGAATAAATTACGCATGAAACGATTTACAGCTTTTTTTATAATGTTTTTTATAAAACAGTAGCTGTAAATAGCAACAATTGGCTCACGATTATTATTACAGCCGAATGGACTGGACCAAATTTTTTTTAAAACAATTCTGAGCTAAGCTCCAAATTTCAACGAGCAATTAAAGAGAAATTATATAATCTTAACAACCAGACATTGATGTCATTAATTAAAAATTTACAAAATCCAGAATCTTTCACCAGTCAAAAAAATAATTACTTCTTTAGTTATTTTTCAAAAGCAGAAATATATTAAATGGGAAAATTAATTATTTGCAGATTATTTAATGGCAGGACAAATTTTAAGGATTTTCGCGACTCAATTTTTTTTATTTTTTAAATTTGAGAAATGAAAATCATCAAGAAATCAGAATGCCTATTACAGACTCATGAAGGTATTATGGATGAAATCACATATTTTATTATATGAAAAATGACCATTGTGTAATAACAGTGCCTTCTATTTGATTTACATAAAGGCCTCTCAGCGTAACGGTGACGTCATGATTAGTAGGGCAAGCGAAAGTGATACCCATTTATTAAGCAACAAAATTAATACACCCAAAATTTATGAATGTGTATTTTTAAATTATTTGTCTCTATTTTTAAGAATCAGCGCTGAAACGATTGACATTTTAACATCATTTTTTTCTACTAAGGTTTCTAGATAATAAAATTATAAAACATGAATTTCTATATATACACTAAATAAAATTATTAAATCATATTTTATACCTAGATAAAGTTGAGAAAAAATAAATTTAAGTTTATTACTAACTCAAATATTTTGCAATAAATATATGAAAGTAACTAAACTTTTTCTTTAAATAGGTTTTTTTTATAATTGTTTTTAATTTTAACGATTATAGAATGTTAATATTTATATTTTAGTTCAAACCCAAATAATATTTAGTAAGCAATTTAAAACAAGCATTACAATTTTTAGACATTATTTTTAACTGATTCAATGACAATATTCTTCTTACTACATTTTTTTATGAAAAATTTAACTAGAATTGTTTTAATAAAAATGTTAATTAAAAATACAAATAATAATAAAACCGACATTATTTTAAGTGTACTTTTATATAAATAAAAGCAGCGTCTTTTAAATTACTAAAATTTTGCAACTGCATTAAAAAATTACATATTTAGACATGCATCAGTATTTTAATAAAATGTTACCTTCTTTACTATATTTATTTTTTCTCAATAATATTTTTTTATAGTGCTACATATATTTTATCTGAAAACTTTTCTCGTATGATCATAAGACATCAAATTCTATTCTTAACAAATTAATCTAAGTGTATAATAAAACGCTAACCTTTTGAAACCAAATATTAATAAATTACAGAATAATATAAAAATATATGTTACATAATCCGTTAGCATTCAATAAATGAAAATGAGTATTAAGAGTTAGATCAGTTAACTAATATTTTATTTATTAGCTACTAAGTCTGAACTTTTTCATAAAAATTGTGGGATGAGACTTATTTGATACATGCTCAAATACAAATATAAAAAGGACATTTCAACAAAACCTTTTCTGTTATTATACAAATCATTTTTAGCTATAGCTTTACAGCTTATAATAATATCATAATAAAGTCGGTTTTTATTCAGTTATAAAGATTATGTTATACTAAAATATTTATTCTATGTATATATGTACATAAGCGAATCAAGGACAACTTTAGAGAGCAATTTGTCTTTTATGTTGAGCTTCGGCTTTTTTAATTGATGCTCTTGTACTCGAAAATTTCAATAGAAATGTTTTAAAAATCAAACACACCCAACGAGTGTGTACACTTTGAATGAATGGAGCAGTTTTTTTCTGCGAAGGCGTAAGACAGTATTTCGACACCGCAAAAAGTAAACGACAAATTTCTGAGATCGATTTGTATTGAGCATGATTGATGTCTTCTATTCAGGTCAAAGATTGCGCAAAAGAAAACTTACCTTATCCTTTCCTGTGATCCTCAGCAAGATCTTCAGCTTGGGCTTCTTCTCCAATAGCACTTTGGAGATATTGTTAAGCGATTCTCCCCTATCGGATCCGGTGTAGATCAAGTGGGTGCATCCACAAGGGTCCACATTTTCGAGGGATTTCCTTCCTTCATAATAGCACAATAGTTTCGCAGTGCCTTGGGGCACGTTGGGACATTTTCCTGCCACCAGTACCGAACAACCGAACACGAATAGGTATATAGTTAGGCGCCACATTTTTTTATTTGTTACAGTCTTCGGATTCAAATCGGTAACATTACAAGTTCGATGTCCACCCGGGCCAACCACAATGGCACATCTGACACGGGTCGGCGTGGTCCAGTGACCAAGTTCACCCTACCTTGAGTGAGTAGCAAAACGCGATCGAGTTCCAAGTTTGGCTATAGACGGGAAAAGTGGTGGTGGGTGATTTAAGAGGCCGTACGAGCATATCTAGATTACGTTACGGCATTGTCCGTGGTGGATGTGTTGCCAACTTTCGAACGCGGTCTTGTCTTCTTACAAGAAACATAAAATGGAATTTGAAGAAGTATATAATTTTCAAAACCTGATATCAGACATGATAAGAGAACTGTTTTTATGAATCAAGTATATGAAATTTATTGCAAAGATTGCCATTAATACATGCGACTTCACGAAACATTCAATCTATACTGTTATTATATCTAATGATTTTTTATGTTTAGCTGGATAAATTTATTTATGGCATATGCGTTTTACTTCTATAAGTAAACATAACGGCAATGTCCTAGGACTGATCCTTGAGGGACGCCTGTCATTATATATATACATACATATATTTCTGATTTTATACAGAATGTAATATTTATGAAAAATAATGTGTTATTTCTATGAATATTTCTGTGAATAGTATGTTTCTAATACCATTGAATAATAATTAAAATTAAAAAAAAAATATTTTACCAAGGATTTATATTATACCCAATGATACAATTAGGAAAGTAGCAGATTTTTTTTAAGTTGAACATATTTTGCACAGGAGTAATATTAAAAAATTAGTTCGTATTGTATGAAATATTATATATATTTTTACAGAACTTCAAACCACATTTAAAACAGTAAAGGGTTAAACCTTAGCGGTAGAAAAATTTCATCCGGCAAAGGGCGCAACAATAAGTTAGATTTATGTATGTGATTTTTTTTAACATAGATACAATTTTTTTAGTTACTTATTTAAAAAAAGTACTTTTTTTTTAATTTTATTTTTATTTTTATTAATAAGTATTTTTACCCTCTTTACTGTTTTTCAAAAACTTTAATGCCTGCACTACACTCTCTGGAAGTTGTCGGAACCGATGTTACAACTGAAGTCGGCCGAGATCTACGACTTCGAGTAAGCACCCACACTGTCGCGAATTTCATATGCCCGCGCGCTTCGCGGCGTGAATGACATCCGGACGGCGGCTTCTGTCACGTACAGCCGATCGAAAAAAGGGTCAAATAATCGCAATTTTTAAATTGTCATATTATTAAAATTATGCTACTGATAATTATAAAAATTTGTGTGGGCACTTACCAATACAATATCAGTGAAAACTTTTCGGTCGTAAATATTCAATTTATGCAAAATCTTGTCGGCTTTTGCAAAATGCCATAAGACATAAAAATGATACTTCAGAATACGAACATCACATCTGTGACTACCCTAGAATATATCGCCATCGATTTTAAATAAGAATTCGTTATGGTGTGACATTTATATAAACCGATCTAGGAAAATACATAAGGATATTCGAAACGATTTTTTTTAATAATATCAAGTACCACTAATTATTTAATTTTATATGAAAAAAATATATAATAACGATATCTGTCACTTAACACGCGAGAGAGTGAAAGGGGAAGTATCTCACCGCTCGTGCTCGAAAGAGCAGCTCCGACTTCGGTCCCTTTGACTCGGAAAAAATGCCGACAATGTTCGGAAGATAGTGGATCAGGCTGGCTAAAAAACGCAAACAGACGGAAAGAAAAACTAGTCTCTCCGGCAAAAGGCGCAATAATTAAGCAGATTTATGATTATAAAAGTGTGAAAAATGTTTTTATTTATGTAATAAAGAACATTTTTACCCTCTTTTATTTTTTATCTATGTTGTTTTAATCGAACTTAGGTAATAAAAAATTAAAAAATCGTATTAAAAAAATTAAATAATTTAGTTTTAATTTTAATTTTTAATAATAAACATTTTTGACCTCTACTTTTTTCTATGATATTTTATGAATCTGCGTTTTATCAAAATTAAGATTAGTCGCCATTTTAAAATAAGATGGCGGGTCAGGCAAGCTAAAAACGTTAGCAAAGCAAAAATATAAAAATTCCGTCTGGAAAAGGTAACAAGAATTATGTAAATATATATATATGTATATAAAAGCGTATAAAAAAAATGGATTTTATTTTTTTATTATATCCTAATGGATATAATAAAAAATAAAATGCAAACATTAAAAAAATTCTAATAAAAAAAGTTAAAAGGTCGAAAATGTTTTATACATAAAACATTTTTGACCAACTCTTATATTTTCACTAAAGATTTTTTATTTTTTTATTGTTTATTTAAAAACATTATTTTTGTCAACCTTTTCGAGATTTTTCAACGGAGCTACGATTTTTTAACATATTATATTACTTAGTCGCCATTTAAAAACTAGATGGCTGGAAATCACAAGATTTAGGTAGATTTATGTAAATAAAACCGCTTATTTTTATTTAATCTACTATAAAAACATTTATTTTATTATTTTTTATAAATAAATGTAATTAATAATAAATGTAAATTAATATTATTCTATACTTATTTATGAAAAAAAAAGTTTTTTAATTTAATATTTTGCCTTCTACCTTTTTTATAGGATTACATTTTTTATTAGCCTCCATTTTGAAACAAGATGGCATATGAGACTGGCTAAAACATTAAGTCGACCACTAAAAATTACAAATTTCTAATTTTCTTATATTTAAAATTATATTAAAAACGTTTTAAATATATTTTTTTTCTAAGATTTTTTTCACCAAAGTCATATTTTTCAATAGCCGCCATTTTGAAACGATGTAGCGACTGGCTAACAAGCAAATATACATTTTAAAAATAGTTCCATTTCCATAAAATAAAAACTTCGTTATAGATATGTAATAAAATAACTTAGTATTTTGTGATATTTTTGTGGATATAAACTATTTTTTTACTATAACACTTGTTTTTTTTTCGTAGTGAAAAAAATACACATAATTTTTGAAAGTACATTTTAACACATACAACTATTTTAAATAATTATTTGCGGCTAGAATCAAGTTAAAATAGTAATATCAATGAACGTTTATTACATAAAATGTAAATAAAACATTATTAGTCATTTTAAAGAAATGACAAAAAACATGGAAAATGGGGTACTAACGTCCCCCTCTTCGTACAAACTAGTTCAGACACTTAAACTGTACTAAAAAATTGTAAATATAATTTTATTTTAACTGTGTAAAATATAGTCAGTATTTTTTTTAAATTTATTTTAGTCAGCAGTTTTAAGGTAATAAATAAAATAATCAATTATTAAATGCCTATAATGATTCTAACTAAGTAACTTTAAGTAATATTTTTTAAATAAATCGGTGTTTGTTTTTATAAATTCACTAATCATAGCGATAATGTCAATACAGAATATGTTTTATTACATTTATAACAAATTAATTATAGTTAATTGAATATGCAATATGTTTGTACAGATAATTATGTGCCAATAGTAGAGAGTTCCAAGCCTTCCAAATTATTAAAAAAATCATATATCCTCGCCACGTATTCAAGAGGCAGCTTAAATTATCTCAAACCAGAATGTCATTTATATGTTTATTGAATTCACAATAATACGTGAAAGTTTACTATTGCGCTCTTTTTCACTCGCTTTATTTTTTTGTCTGGGATATTTATTAAAATAAATAATATATAAAAATATACTAGTTTTCAAATTAAATATGAAAACTTAGTTATGCTTACCATTTATTAACATTAAAATGACATTGAAATAGCACTGCAATAATACGAAATATAAGTTAAGAAAAAACATAATAATAAAAATGCTATACCATAATAATAATAACAAAAAAATAGTTCAACCTTAAAAAACACATATACAGTGCAAAAATAAATTAATTTTATATCAAAACTAGATATTTTAAGTATGATAAGTAAATTATATTTTTAAATTGGATAATTTATATTATTTTATATATTTTCCGAGGATTATTTGAGAGATGAAAATAATAGAAATATCTACAATTCCATATTATGACTATACAAACTCCTTCTTAGATCCTATTCGACCTCTTTCTGAATGTCGCAATTCTGAAATTCCTCACCTATTAGCCATTCCTGATAAAATCTCACAAAAGCGACTCCTGTCATACCATATTGGTAACAACTGACTCACACGCAGTACGGCCAACGAGAGGGAAAGTCATTGAGAAAAGCCTCCAAGACAGTACAGTAGACCGAGAGATTCTTGAAAGCACAGCTTGAAAGTGAACGTTTCTAGATTATAACCTGACTCGGCGAGCTTTGAAACGTGCCAAACAAACTTGACACGAGTTAATCTGAAAACCTTTGACCTCTACCTACAACTAAGCGTTGTCCAAAGATAAAGTCGATTGAGTTATATATCATATTAATGCGATACCTCAAGGTAATCGTTGCGACCACAATGGGATCTTGAAAAGTTAAACCAGAGCAGACCTTCGATTGAAAAGTAAACTTTTGCTCTTAATGAATCATTAAATTTTTGTTATCGACATGTTATATAAAAAAAAATGTTCGAATAAATTTTCCTTTGGTAAAAGTAGTTTTGTGTATCTTGTTTTGACACTTACTGAGAAAACCGCAAAACTGGATCACATTTTCGACACCGAGCGACTTCTAAATGAATTTTTTCGAACAAATAATTAATTAAAGCACAATTTTGACATTGTGTGTCAAGGCGTGTTAGAAATTAGTTGCATTACATGTACAAAAAATATTTTTTGTGAATACATTATAAGGAATATTTGACACACGATTCAATTCCCAGAAATATTTGTAGGTATTGCAAAAGGGAAATACACAAACACAGAATAAACCCAAGTACATAATTTATTAAAAAAAAAAAATCTGTTTCATTTTTTTTATATCGTTAAAGATAATATAATAATAATTATGTATATGCATATATTGTAGCTATAGGTGAAGCTTAAAAATAAAGAATAAGTAGCAAAAAAATAATATTAAATAATAATTTACCTTTATAAGTTAAGCTATTTTATTAATATACATACATATATATTACTTTTTTTCAATTAGAAATATCATAAAAGATGTATTTTGTATCGTATAGATGGACAATGTTTATATCGGATGCTACACTCATGTCATTGCAACATAAAATGTATTATGAGAAAATCATTCATCTACAGAACACAAAGATATTCGTGATACGTAAAACAACTGTCCTTGTGACTAATTTATTTCTTCACCTAAAGTAAGGCGAATTGTAAATTAATGTCGCTTAAAGCATTTCGCTAAAAATCGGTTAAATATAATAAATAAAATCCTATTAGTTTTGCTGTAGAAATACATATGTTTACTTTTATTTTAAACCAAATGCTCTACAACGAAGTAAACAATTTGGTTTAAATGTTGATTGCAACAACTACTAAGTAAGTAGTGAGACACCAGACTTAAATCAAAGTCAGTAAATCAGTGACTGATTTTATAAATTAATAGCGCAGTACTTAACGTCTCAGACTAGTAACTCTGAGGTAGCGGGTTCGAGCCCGAGAATTTTATTTATAAAAAATGCACTATTTTTGAAAACAGGCCTCAACTGCAGTGACATCTATTAATTAAAAATTATGTTACACATAATAATATATAATTAATAATATAGATGTCACCAATTCCCAGACTTAATGCTTATTTATAGGCATTCATTATGTCTGATTGACTTACCCAAGTGCTATAGATTAACCCTATTGTAACCATTGGATTTCAGGAACGAGATTTCAGATTTTTTTTAGATAAATACTTTGTTCCATAAAATAAAATCAGCATTAAATAAATATCTATGTTCAATAAAAAACATAAGATTGAGGAACATTTTATTTCTAGTGTGCACTAAAACAAATGATTTGAGCATTAAATTATAATCAAACAATTAAACATATAAATATAATCGATACGTATAAGTGCTGTTTAAGCCCTAACCTAAGCAAATAAAAGTTCTAAGACCATTTAAGAAATATTAATATATACTAATTTTAGTAGGGACGTCATTTCTGTTTTTTCAGGGGAGGACAAAATAGGCGAGTCAGTGGTAATTTCTTTAATATTTATATTTCATTAAGATTAATAGTATTTTATTAAATGACAATTCATTTTTCTAGACAAATTCAAGGGGGGGGGGAAGCACTCACCTGCCCCTTCCCCAAATGAAAATTTAGACTGGCATATGCCTAAAACCAAGTGTAGCTGTATGCGTGCGAATACCGACCGAAAGCCGAGTGTAGTGTCTCTTTCTAGCATTCACTCGTCTCTTTCTAGCGCGTCTTGGAGGCGCCTCGCTGCCGCTCGCGCCGACTTTTACTGTCAAACCAAACAATCTAACATTTTTTTAATGATATTAAAAAAATATGAAATTTAGAATAAATCAATACAATATCATTAAAAAAAGGTTAGGTTGTTCGGTTTGACAGTAAAAGCCGGCGCGAGCGGCAGCGAGGCGCCTCCAAGACGCCCTAGAAAGAGACGAGTGAATGCTAGAAAGAGACACTACACTCTACTTTCGGTTGGTATTCGCACGCATACAGCTACAGTTGGTTTTAGGCATATGCCAGTCTAAATTTGCTCCCCAAATGATGTCCATGTCTAGAATCCAGCGTTCATATTAAAACTTTTATAGCAATATTATGACTTACAATGAGTGGGAATCAAATTATTTTGATCAATTGGAGAGAACAAAAAACAATTATCCCTTCTCAGAAGTCAAAAATTCACGTCAAAAGCAATAAAATCGTATCGGCGCCGTCGCAGTGGAAACGCTCGGTAATTTGGAATTCACACTACAACTTTTCAAATAATATTACATTTTAAATTAGGAATATATCTTAAAAATCTTGTTCCTATTTGATATTATTTTTTAAAATAAAAAAACATTTTTGTCAACTTTTCTTCTATAAATAATTTGCCTAATAATCTGGACTATGATAATTTTAAGAAATTGAAAATGTTGTAGATTAAGGTACTAACTTAGGTTTGGTACTTAATAGTATAAATGAATAATGTATCGAATATACAATTTATTAAAATTTAGTAACAAAAAAAAAACTTGTTAAATTTAAAAAAAAAAAGAGCTTAAAAACAATAGTTTTTGATAAGACAAACAATTATTTATTATTTTAATATAAATTAATAAAAAAAATAGTATTAGTTGATACATGAATATCTACAACATTTCGCTAAAAATATATTTTAACATCATCTGGCGTGCATTGATAATTATATATTTTTTAAATAAAACTTTTTTTAAATATATGCATAAATTCATGAGATATGTTATTGTCTTATTTTATAGAACAATAAATATCATAATATCCTATTTTACAAAACAATTAATAATGCGCTGGACAAATTTGTTAACTGAAAAAAAATATATAAGTATGGCGCGATAAGGGATGACTCATCGACAAGCTATATATCTCGCATTAGTTTATGTTATTAAAACCTCTCCCTTAAAAAAACAAAGGTACACTGAAAACGGGCACTTTAGTTGAAGACACACCACAAAAGGCACACACAGGGACTGTAGCAACCAGAGCTATTAACCTAGACACCTAGAGAGGCAGCTTACACACAGAGAGCCTGCGCCACTACAAAGAATTGATGACATTAGAATACCGCAAAACCTAGAAATAGCGTCACAAGAAGACTTGTACCTCTCGGATCACACACCTCACAGTGACTGCAACTATATTCCGTGTAACATGTATACATTTATTTACTAGTAAAAATACTGTGGATAAATCATATTATTACCATTAAATATATTATCAATCTAATCCCCGTCGATAGAAAAATTGAAAAAAAATGTTGTGATTAAATTATAATTTCGTACATTTTAGAATATTACTACTTTAATATTATATATAATATTAAAAATTTGCAGCATTAATCGTTTTGCAAAAGAATGACTTTAAATCCACTTTTTTAATGCTAATTTCTCATATACCATTACGGTTTATGCTAACCATTTGAGTTTCGCTAACCGAAAACATGATATAATGATAATTGAAAACGTTCACAAAAAATACACAACGCCTAAAAACATGACAATAGTATCAAAAGATAAATTTGGTGATTAATGGTGCAAATTGCTAGTCGGTCAGTATGCACTTTCACCAGTGCACCGCAGGAGTCTGCGGTCATCTGAGCATGTTACAGTTTTCATTTCCGTATATAGTTGGGCATGGTACAAGTGTCTACCTATACCCACATGTGTGACACAACGCTCGCAAATTCAATAACGAAAGTGGTCTCATTATGTATTATATTATAAATTAAACGTTCGCTCGATATAACACAAAATACCTACAATAAAATTATAATGACGACAAATTAATTTATGACTCGATTCGTATGCATGTTGTGTTATGCGTATTTAAATGAAGAAAAATCGTTTCGCGTGACGCCACTGATGTCCGGATAATAAGTTGATTCTGGACCGGATCAGTAGTGTTACGCAACAAACAAAACTAGGGCACGTCTGATAGGTAAAGGGAGGGATTTCTTAACATACATACATATGACTTGGCGATGGTGAGACTTGATTGAATTTTAAAATATGTATCAAAATAATTTGATATAAAATTATATACCATATACAATTTATTAAATATAATAAACCAATATCTATATATTTCAGTTAAGGAATTTTTAACAGACTTTAACTGAAAGCGGCTGTATATTCTGGAATTTTTATGGAGTCTTTTTATTGCAAAATATAAGCAACGATTTTTTTTTAATCTAACATTTAATATTAGAAACGAACCCTTTAATAATCAATTAAACTTACTATTTAACCTACTGACCATTTATTAAAATTATAGACTGTTTAATTAGGTAATTGACAAGCCAAAAAATAGTGGTTGCTAAAACTGTATCAATTCAAGGGATTTGGTTTCAGAAGTTCTCAATCAAGAATATCCGAAAAATAAAAAAAAATGTTTTAAGCCCTGAAACTACTTTTAAATAAAATTAAGATTAAATTGTATATAAATATTTTATCTACATACATACAATTTTTTTATATAAATACAATTTTAAGAAACACACAATAAATTATGTTATAATATTTTTGTGCTTTTATTATTAGAGTGAAAATATAATAAATTATATGTACATATAAGAAGGTAAAAAAAATATTTAAGTAACGTAGACATAAAAGTCTCTTAAATTACAGATTTTTATATTTTCCTGAATTTAATAAAAAAATACTTTCGTTAGTAGATTAATTTATGCTACGGCTTTATTCATACATTAATTTATTAATTATTGACGAAATTGCATAATGAAATTTTGATACTCGCGCCAAAAAATAATAAACGTTTAAAATTTAGGAAATCAGATATTAAAAATAAAATGATTAAATATACTTAATTTATATATTTTGTATCACTAATAATTAAGTGAATGTATGCATTTACTAAGACGTAGAAATTTTATTATAGATAATAATTGCAGATGTGAAACCAAATGCATTGATTTTTTTACATGAAAATAATTATTAGAATCATTTAAATTAATAAACTAAAATATTGTACATTTGTATTCAATATATATTCACTGCTTATGATAATGTGGGTCATAATTATTTATTTACTATGGCCAAAACTAGACGGATATCGACGGGAAGACTACGACCGGCGGGGCCTCGTACGCCGAGCAAGGATTATATATCTAACATACAACACAACAGATACCAGTTCGGCTTATCATCCGGAAACGCCGTCTTAGAACAATTATATAAAAGCTTTTCAATAAAATACTACTGCAGCGGCTCAATCTATGTCTAATCGCCACCCGTCATTATCCATCCGGCAATGTAACATATAATTACTATATGTACAAATACATACATATTATTATTATTTTTTAAATATATTTACAGTATTTAAATGCTTTTATTTTTCAATTATTCTTACGTATAATCAAATAAGAACTGTGATTAATATATTATATAAACATCTCAAATCTTGAGATATAGAAATACGGGCATTGAATTTATGCGATTTAAAAAAAGTGACAACTGTCAATGTTGGAGATTCTACAAGACTAAATATAAACATAGACGCTTTAAGAGCTTTCAGATTTTTAGACCGAAGGGATGCGACTCTGCACCATAATAGTCGCAGGATAACTGGTACTAGTTTATTCAATTAAATTGTGCAATTTAACAAAGTAAATATGTTATGTATGGTGGATTTTACGCCGGACAGACGCATTGTCTTTTGCATCCTTCATGCACAAAACGGTAGTTTTATGATGCGTGCTAATGCTGGTCTGTTTTGTTATGAAATTGTGTTATTCAATTATATCCTCTTGTTATGAAGGCCTTTTATTTTATTTTTTTACGTATGAAAGTGTCGTTTAAATAACATTGATATTAAATACACAACTAGATGGACCCACAAATTTTCATTTAAATATAAAACAAAATGAGAGTTTCCAAAAAAAATCGCCAAACTTTTAAAGACGTTTTATGAATCAGCTCTCAAGAAAAAATATTTTTAAACAAAAAAATAGAATCGCCACAGAGTTTTGCAAACATAAATAAAGGACGTGTTTCATTACAGGAAGACGCAGCTTTTTTTAAGAAATACACTTCATATTATTGCTTATTTAATTTATTAAAATCATTTAAATAAATTCAGTACCACAGATTAATATCTATAAAAATATGAAAAGAGATGTGAAGGTGGACGACATTTTAAAAACAAATGTAAACATATGTCGTAGAGTACGACAAGGTTGAGTACGTTCCCCTCTTCTTTTTATTATTTATTAGAAGGAAATAATTATAAATCAATACATGCATTCTAGTTGATAACATGAAAAGTCTACAAAGACATAAACAAAATTAATATGGAATTCCAGTCTCTGTCCTCGTATTACCTTCCTGTATTTTTTAAACTAAAGGGCGAGGTCGAGGTCAATTCC
This sequence comes from Plectrocnemia conspersa, assembly GCF_051122295.1. Classification (NCBI taxonomy): domain Eukaryota; kingdom Metazoa; phylum Arthropoda; class Insecta; order Trichoptera; family Polycentropodidae; genus Plectrocnemia; species Plectrocnemia conspersa. The sequence continues at coordinate 3,686,853 of NW_028277177.1, read as the reverse complement.
ATGATCGTCTTTGACAATAATATTGCTGATAGAAAAGGTTTCAAGAGTAATCGAGCAAAGTAAAAATAAATTTTATGATCATATTAAATAAGAAAAGAGTAACAAAAAACTTAATCAACGCAATTAAAAGATTAAGTACAAATTGACTAATAATATTCAAGATTAAATTCTTATCATTGAAACCGATTTGTGGTCACTTGAACTAAAAAAGAGAAAAGTCTGCAGATGATTTCCTATGTGAAATAACTGTGATATGTATTTCCCATGGTATCAAAAATTTGATACCATTTTCTCTAAATGTGTCTATAGGTGACGAATATATATAAATAGGTGACGAATATAGTCAATTAAGAGCATATGCTGGGGAATTTATATCTGTATTTAACAGCATCTATGTGAAAATGCATTTTCAAAATACAATACAATTTTTACGATAAGAAATGACAAACTTCTAACCACAGTTTGATAAAATTTTATCTAAAAAAAGCAATTAGGTTATTTTCCTAAGTAAAACTTACTAATTAGAGACACGTATTTTGAGCAATTTGCGATGGATTAAGAAATTGATAATAAATATGAATAAATAAATTATAAAAATTTACGCTAAAATTGTAGATTTCGGAGAAGCTCACTTGAGTTTTGCTTTTTAAATATTTTTGATCCGGCCCTTTACTAAAAAAATTTAGCCGACCCCTTGTGAACAATGTAAAGCAACCACTAACAAAATTAAAATAGCTCTCAAGAACAGGTTAACTATATTTAATTTTAGTTGTAGATATAAATTTATTTTTTCCAATTTTATTTACACGATGTGTTGTACATTTAAAACTTACTAGTTAATAATACAATGTCTTATTTAAAATATTAACAATTTCATTGTGACTTGCATTATATACACCTGGTCAGATTGTTAAAAAATAACAATCAAAAACCACATGGCGATAAATACCGTAACATAAATAATAATAACCAGCCACCAAACTTTTCAACTATCATAATTAAATTATTTTTTCGTTCGTGTAACTATTGCAAATTCGATCGCATAATTTACGCACTTAATTATATGAGTACATATGTTGGATTAAATTGCTCAGGTAAACCCATACACACCTGCTTCTCTCTCAATCTGAATCGTTTTGAGTGTAAAATTTCCAACATTTTCCGTTATGCAACAGTCGGCTTCCAATATGGATGGTAAGTTATGTAAAATAAAAAAATGCCCCACAGCCATTTATTTTATTGTTATTATGTTCAAGCGCAAGAATAAAGATATGCATTATGTAAATGACAATATACACGATAAATTTTAGTCCGAGCAGTAAAACGTTGAAATATGTGAACTAATCTATATCCTGCATTAATCATTCGGTTGATATACTTCTTTGGGGTCTAATCTGCTAAGATCGTTGACAGCACTATGGAGAACCAGTTGTGAAAATTTGACAGCTTTCTATATCTCGCCCGAGTGATTTTTTCTCCGCTCTCAAATGATAAAATGGCTAATTTAATAATCGTGTTCTTATTTAATAGAATTGCGCAATCGCATTGACTGGGGAGTAAAAAATCGACAATTATGTCATACGTCTAGCAGTGACGATTATGAAATAATTGTTATATTATATCTCATTAAAATTTATATATATATAAATATTTATAAAAATTTTACCATGTATTTGATTTAGTAAAATCATATTTTTTGTTGTCTCCCCAATGCGTTATAATGGCCATTTAATAAACAATAAAAAAAAAATTTTTTAATAAGAAATGATGTACACTATCTGACATATTTTTTTCCAGCTCCTCATAACTATCGACGAAAATATACTTGTGCTTGCCAAGCTCGTTGAGAAGCTGAGGAGCTTGTATAAGAGGAGCATTCTCAAAGAATTATAGAAGGATAAAATCCAAGATAATTGTTAAAAACGTATTGGCACCTAAATCCATACAATATGTTATTAATTAACTTGAGGCAAATATCAGCAAAACAATTCCTATTTCTTTAGCTAATGATGCGGGCCCTCGAAAAACAATGATTCCGGGCCTCAAAATGGTATTTTATGTATTTTTTAAATCGTAATTTAATTTCTTAAATAAATAATAATAATTACGAGTTAACCTCTATGCTACAAATAAGTATAAGAATTATTAAAATATTATTAAAAAAATTATTAAAAAAATCTACTCATAATGATTATCTGATAATTAGTCGTGTTTTCTTTTCTGCTCAGCGTTGCCATATAGTTAATTTCCATTCCAAGTCAATAGCAAAAAATCGTGCCATCGCAATGAAAACGTTCATATTAAGACTTTTTATATCAATATTACGAATGGGAATCGAATAAATCACATCTAAACCAAATTTTACCCAATAGGTGAGCGCAAAAACTAACTATCTATTCTCAGAAGTCAAACATGCACGTCAAAAGCAATAAAATCGTGCCGTCACCGTCGCAGTGTGAACGCTCGGTAATCTATCGTTCAAACTACGACTCTTATAATAATATTACAAATTAAATAAGGAACATATAAACCGAATTTTGTCCAATAGGAGAGCGCAAAAACAATTATCATTTCTCAGAAGGCAAAAATTCACGACAAAAGCAATAAAATCGTGTCAGCGCCGTCGCAGTGAGAACGCTCGTAACCGAGCGTTCTCACTGCGACGGCGCTGACACGATTTTATTGCTTTTGTCGTGAATTTTTGCCTTCTGAGAAATGATAATTGTTTTTGCGCTCTCTTATTGACCAAAATTCGGTTTAATATACTTTGATCAGCTCTCTTATATATTAGAAGTGCATAGTAATATCAGTAAAGATAGCTGAATTTTTTATTATTTTTAATAATTTAATATTGTTTGATTTTTTGGATTCAGAATATAAAAACGTCGTTCGACATGAGATGGTTATCTACTATATATAAAGCCTTTGGTAGAAAATTAAATTTTTTGTTAGCGAAGGTGAAGAAGATATTCATAAAATCGTTTGGGAATATGTGAGCTGAATATTACATTAACTTTATGCACCATTTTATGGGAATTATGAATCAGCATGTTATACAGCTTAACCCTTTGAGAAATGAGCTATTTTGTAAACATTTGTTAATTTGTTAGTATACATATAAAATATTTTTGCTATGTTACAATAATTTATTTCATACTCTTTAATTTATTGGTATTATTTTCCATTGAAATCATTTAGAAAAATTTAAATTAAAAAAATATATATAACATTTATATTATATGTAAATATATAACTATCTGGGGTACCTCAAAATAGTCAAAGATCGACCGCCGTACATGTACGGCGTTATTCCTCAAAGGGTTCAAATTAATTGCGTATTCTAAATTACATGGCATATCTAAAAATAAACTAAAAATTAAATTGTATGATCAATTTTTCAGTAGTAAAGTGAACGAAAGTTTGAATTTCCTATCTGCCTATGAAATGCAAAAAATATCACTGAAGCAAAGAAAGTATACAGAAAAATTATTGATCACTAACAAAAAAAAATATGAATTTAAAATATTTTGCGGTCATCAATCGTGATTTTTTGACACCGCGAAATATGTAAATGAAATAAATTACATGATGATATTTGCTTTCTCAAATACAACTACTAATAAGTCACTTAGATACCGATAAAAAAAATGAGTAAAAGTATTTTCTTCTGAAAATATTTTCAGCAAACTACTAAGCTTGTTAGTCACATTTTATCAAGTCCTATTAACAATATATATTGTTTATTATTTATAAATAATAATAATAAAAAAATTGTTATCTCATGGTGAGAAGAAGTTAGTAAAATAAGACAATCCATTGACAACTTTAAATCTAATATATTGGTAATCTAATATTTTTGATAATTAAAAATCTGAATAATCGCTGTTTGTCGTAAAAATTAAAATCATCATTTTAGAGAACTCTATCTAAAGTGACGTATTTAATTTCAATGTCTAAATAATTATCATGAGATTCAAGAAACAGATAAGAATAAATGTTGGGCATCGTGTTTCGTACATATTATAACATTTAAATCAATGTAAATGTCAGGATTACCTATTATTATATTTGTTTAAAGCTATATTTCTATTTTCTTTAACCCTTTTCACAAAATTATGATTAAAGCACACATATACATTTCAATAAATAAATAACAATATTAAAAAAATATTTCAATCATGTGCTATTTTTACTAGAAACTTTTTAAATGAATAAGTATTTTTTTAATTGCTTAATTAAGATAGATAGCATCAAAAGTATTTAGTAAAATAAATAGTACGGTTAAATATTTATTAATATTGACCATTAAAATAATATTAAACGGCCTACTAATAATAATAATAGAAATTGCATATTATTTATTATAAATAAGCAATTGTTAATTAATAATTCAGAATATTTACTAATAAAGCTATACGATATGTGAGATTTTGGGAGAATAAATTAAATATAATTTGTAAGATATCTGTATTTTAGTTTGATGGCCTAAAATTATGCCAATTTTGTATAAATATATCTAATCAATTGAGGCCAAATATGATATAACCCAACTCTCAGGAAAAACTGTATTTTACAAATTGTGCAAGATCACCCAGAAATATAAATCGCCACAGAGAACCGCTCTATAAACAAATGCATTGTTGGCAATATTTATTATGGCCGAACAATTTTGTTCTCATTCTAATAAAAATATCGGAATAGCGCAGTCTGTACCGTCTCAGACTAGTAACTCTAAGGTTTTGGGTTCAAGCTCTGGCAACAGACTCGAATTTTTATTAATACATTATATTTCCCATAAAAAATAGAATTAAAATTATAAATGTCACTGATTCCCAGACTTACAGACTAATGATTATTATTTACTTGTATGTATTTATTATTTATTCCATTAGTGCAGATGGTACAGACACATTGGGTTTACACCTGTCAGGTTAAAACAAAAAGCTTATAAATAATGCGTCAAAATGAACAAGGGGGCTTTATGAATCAACCCATGAACAATATCGCTATTTATATGCAACGCAATATAAGACCAAAAAATAGAGATCCCCACAGACTTTCGAAAACATAAACTAAGAGATACTTTTCAAACAAAACGCGAGGTGAGAATAACCAAATGTATAAATTGAGATTTTCAAAAACGTAATCAAACTATGCAGCTTCCTTTAAACCATAAACATAATTATTTTGGTTGAAACAAAAAAAATATTCAGACGCGTAATTAAGAGATTCTATGCCATTATTATACTTAAAACACAGATAGTTGTTATAATTTATTCGCGTAAAAAGACCGTGAAGCTACCGAATAATTCTCATTTGTGGTTAATCACCTTGTATAAATAAAAATGCGTCAGATAACGTTGACAATTTGTCCGAGCCGCTAGCATAAAATATATAAAATGATTTGCAAGAACTCGAAGTTGTTATCAAAGGTTAAAAATTATTGCAAAGTACAAAACGAACCTAACAAAAGGAATCCATAGTCTTGTGACTTAATTAAATGTTTATGAATATAAACTAGAATAAATTAATGTAATTCAGAACTGCTTAGAAGCACTAATCACAAACGATAGTGAAGAACGTGAATTATATATTCAGGATATAATATGATTAGATGCGATTCTAATTCCAGACATACAGAAGGTGGTATACCGTACATTAGAAAATAATTCAATTATAATGTACTACTTAAAAATAAGAGAGATAATACATACTGGTCCAGCGACGTAAAGAGTATCGTAGAATAAACTCCATCCAAAGAAAGATCTCCAAATAGTGATCCAAATTTATTCCTGAAATGCATAAATAATATTTCAGAATGGATAACATTTTAATTGTGAGGATTTTTATAATTCATAAATAAAAAATGGCCAAATATATTTGGTTTACGACAAAAATATCAGAATGGTGGGATATTCAAGAAATATTAAAGATGAGTATTTTAGTATTTACATATAAATTATAAAAAAATATGTTAATAAGTATTTAATTATATTTAAAAATACACATAAATTTAATGCTAGAAATAAAGATATTTTAAGGGTAAATAGGTATAAAAAAAGAGTACGACCAGGGGAATATTGTATGGAAGTGTAAATTTGTATAAAAATATTTCTAGGACAAATTGCAAAAATAAAAATGTTTACTCAATAGAATAAATAAACACCTTCGTGCATTTTTATATTTATTTGTAACATAGAAAGGGTTAACTCATACCTATTATTATTTATTTAAGAAATTATACTACGATGTTAAAAAATATATAAAATTGCATTTTTGTCATGAGGCCCGGAATCATTGTTTTTCCAGGGCCCGGGTTCGCTTTTGGCGACCCTGAATTTGATCAATTCGTAGTATTAAAAAATCAATGCGATGCTAATATTTTAAGCCTTTCAACAAAGCAAAGGAAATGAAATGAGTGGTAAAAGTACTACACCATTTTTTTCAAAAAAATAAAAATACCGGTTTACGTTAAAATTATTAAGAATTTGTAAGCATATCTCGTATTTCAATAACATTTTGAATCTGTAAAATAAAATCTCAACCAGGATGTAGACTCACTATGTCGTCTAACCAACAACATTGTCCGTCGAAGGAAAATCGCAGGGGCGTTTCTATTGCGCAATTTCCAAATTTGGAATATGCGCAAAACAGATATTTTCCACTTATGTCTGCGAAATTAATAGAATTGCACAACAAAGAGCGAATTATTGTTATTTGCTCGTTCAGTAATGGCCGTTGGCATCTGCGTTGCTATGATACCTACTCTATCAATTTTAATAACGCCATTCATAATAAACACACGAGCACCAAAAAATGCTGCTAGCGCGTTACAAAACCGTAATTATTAGATGACTGTAAGCTCGGAGCTATTTTGTAACGTAAAACTTATTGTAAAGAGAGTACTTATTTATACATACCTTTTTTCATAGTGTACGACCTTACGAAGCGTTTGAAATGATACAATAAAAGTGTTGCCATTATTCATTAAAATAATGTAACGAGCGGCGTCTTTTTGAAAGCCATTAATTCTGAAATGCTAAGTCGAATCCATTCTTACTGCCATTTTGATTTCTATTCCCAGAAATATTTTTCTTAATTTTTACCAAATAAAACAGTTTATATAGGTAATAAAACTGCGGTGGAGCGATTTATTTGGCCATTTTCGCAACACTGATATGACGGCGGCGAGAGCAAAATTTATTCTTTGGTGGAACTAGACGGGAGCGTGACGGCCGGCGGTGCCTCATCCGCTGATCTCATTCATATCATTCAATAACCATGTAACTATTATATTGATTCAATAAATAATACTGCAGCGGTCTAATCTGTGTATAATTGCCACCCGTCACTAAAAACAATTGTCGGTAAATGTATTTTTTAAATATATATAATATTTTACTATTTAAATATTATGTTTTTTTTTTTTTATTTAATCAGTTGTTTGTAAAAAGTTTTATCGACGGCAAGTCAATACGCCTTCTGCTTAGCGGCGAATATCAGCTGTAGTCGCAAATCGAGACTGGATATCAGCTGACTCTTAGGTTCGGTTGGCGAGGGTTTTTCACTTTCTCATTTTTCAAGAAATTTTATTAAGCATTTTTTATTACATAAAATTAAACTTGTACGAATATTTTTAAAATGTTGACAACCACTTCCTTTTTTATAACGCTGCATAAATAAAGACGAGTTCATGGCTAATATGCATACCTCTTGGAAGATTTAATAGAGGTCTGAGAGTGACAAAAAAATGTTTATAAAGTTTTAACACTCGAACTCACCTTATTTTTGTTTAAGTAATAAAATAAAATACTCGGATAAGAAACCTTTCCGAAGGTGTTCGTGACTGATGTTTCAAAATATGCATACATTTTCGGAAGATCAAAAGTATTTAAATGAACAACATTTTTTTTAAATTTCCTATTACTCTAACCGGTCAGCAGCTTTATCTTTGCTTTGGTGATCTAATAACCTGCTCTGATAAGTAAAATTTATAAAAATGAAAGAAGAAGTTGAATATGATTAAACATTTTATTAAACAGAAAAATCATAAATATATTAAAAATTGAATGAAGACGAAAATCGACTACTGCTCTAAAGAGTCGCGATCGTGTCCTTTATTCTTACCCGTTGCGGCCATAATGTTAGCGCTTGAACACTATACTCTTGCACAAACATTCCAACTTCTCAACGAGCTTGCCACAGATATCAATGTTTTCGACAATAGCTATGAAGAGCTGGATAAATTAATGCAGAATGCTGCTCATCTATTTTAGTTGTACAGCAAATTATAATATTTTTTATTATTTATTAGTATAATTTAACATTTCGTGTAAATCTTGTATGTATTAAAAATATAGTTAATAATTAATAAATTATATATATCAAATAAAACTTGTTTGTATAATGATTATCACGGCGCATTGGGATAACCTGTTAAATAATGACGATCAAATTTATAATAACAAATAAAAATAATATATTAATGATTGGCTTCTGTGTAAGACCGCAACATTTTCAATCTACTACTGCTACGTATTTATTTTTAACCGCCTTATACTAGAAAACAATGTAGTAAAAAACCTTCATTTAGAAACAGTAACAAGTAACTATGTTACGTTACAAAAAAATAATTATAAATATCTTTCTAATGAAACATAAATACATTAATTATCAATATGTAAACGCGAAACATTTAATAACATCTCAATCGAAATAAAAAATATATAAATGTAATAATTAGACGTTTCGTGAGTGTTGCCATCGTTGCAATACTGAAAGTGATGCCGTTATTAAAAAATAACATATCGTTTAATTATGTCAATATTTTGATCATTATCACGAATAAAAGGGGCAAGGTTGAAGCGTAAATTGCTTCTCGTGCCTCTCTATACAAATAATAATAGAACAAGCGCCATGTCGTAAAAAATGATCTAAACAAGCGCCATAAATATACTTCGACAGATTTTAAATCATTTTATATCACGACGTTTTCACGTATGGGGAAAGTGATCTGGGAAATTATTTTTAATAGCTAGTGAAGGATCTTGAAAGAATTAATTAAAGCAACGTCATGACTCGAAGGCCGCGTCATAACAATTTGGTTTACGGTTCAATTTGCAAATGACGCGGTCAAAATATGGCCAAAAATATTTAGGTCATGTTCATGTCGGATGCATTGCTTGTTTTTAATGAATATTATCATCACGGATTAACGATGACTTTTTATAAATGAACAAGAATGTTGTGATAGTTGCATGACGTGCAACATCATGTCTGTGGCTTAATACAACCAATGTCACCGTTTTAAGAAAATGTGCTTTCACATGATATGTCAAAAAATCAGCACAAAATCTAGGTGTTGCTTTTCTAATAAAGCTCTAAAAATATATTTTTTTAGAAAAGGTCAGATTTGTTCCTTCAGTCACTTTAATCTTCTTAAGTTTTTAATTTGTTAATTGTTTATATACTGAATAAATATGTGGGGATCCTATTATTGAAACTCGCTAAAATCTGTGATCAAAAATGATCATTCACCAATAAGGATAAACAATACAATAGTGGAATCATACAAAGACCCTCGTTATTACTAGAAAAAAGAAACGGTCACGGGAGACAATATATCACCGGAAGACAAAAAGCACCGAGGGGCCACAACATTCCCGTTGCACAATTTGACCTCGTATATATCCATCAAGCAAATGTAATTTTCTAAAGGCGTATACATATTCCTTTGCTCTAAGAAGCGAGTGCAACGATGACTGTGATTGGTCAGCAAACTTTGCAGCCCTGAATACATAAGGCGGGCAGACACCGTCAGACACTCGAAGGAGCAGATTCACCCGCGAGCACCGCAGCAAAGAGGAATCAACCTCTGCTATATTGTCGCTGCCACACCAATCAGAACTCTAATGATCTTCCATTGACTTCATCCCTCCGCCAGCTTATCCGCCACCGCTAGGAGATTAACGATCTCGTCAATCATAATTTGTAGCGATATGTAAATTTAAATAATAATATTCTCACTAGTTTCCACCTGTGTCTTATCGGCTTTTGCGGATTGTTCAATAAAAATGTAGCTGGATTGATTATATGGATTGATAATATATATACATCAGGAATAGGAAACGCAATTGAGACTTTTATATACTTTTTTTTAAATAATAATATTTTTATAAAAACCACTAGAGTTAATTTCTTATAAATTTTATCCTTTGATTTTGTCCACTTAAATATATATTGTAGTATCAATTCAAAACAGTTACATAATGTAATATGTTTTTGCATAACACCATGTCTAATCTTTAAATAAGCAAATAACAATGCGAAAAAGTCGACAGCGTCTTCGCCCCGATAGCTGAAGGCGATAAGCCATTAGAAAATACCGGGGCGTGTTTTCTAATATACATATGTCGCTTTTGTCATGACAAGTGTTTCTGCACAAACAACTAGCTCTGTCAATAATACGCGATCATTGTGTACGACACGAGTACCAATATCTACTAAATTGTGACATAATTGACACAAGGAACTTTAAATATGAAGAGATATCATCACTATTAAGTTTATTAATATAAATCAGCGCTGTCCAACTGGCGGTCCGCGCACTTATTTTTGCATATTTAAAAAAATGCACTAGAAAAGGTCGTCTCAAACATTTTTGTTCATTTACAGATGCTAACGAGAGCTGAAAAAAATGTCACCTCGAACTATTTTGTTCATTTGCTGCTAAATATGAAACGAAGCTCCAACAGCACGTCAACATCGAGGCAGTAAACTCCTCAATATGAACAACTTAAGACGGCTGAAGAGTACTAAGCCCTTCAAACTGGTTTAGTTATCGGTAATGAAACTCATTTACTATTATTGATTGTGTACTGTAGAAAAAAAAACTTTTGGACGTCACTAGGTGAACATAGTGTTTAATATCATAAATTATTAAACATAGAGTACAATTAATTGTTGGTCATAAACACGACCAGTTTTAATTTTAAGAAAAAAAAAACAAGGCATAATGTATATAAACAAATTTTTTAAGCTTCCACCAGCATCCGTAAATGAATAAAAATGTCCAAGATGACATTTTTTTAGCTCTTAACGTCAAAAGACTTTTTGGCACACTGAAATGTTGGCCCGTTTCGTAGCCGTTAAGGCCAAACGCAGCAGAGAGTTCATAACTATTGCTTTGAACGTGACGCCAACTTAGTTTAAAATATTTAGTTTATTTGTAAACATGTTTTATAAATTAAACAAAGAATTATGAAATTAAACAAAGTAGAATAATATAAACCTTATGATTTTTATTTAAAACGTAATTATGCAGCAAAACGTTGTTGGCCGCTTTCGTAGCTGTTAGGACCAAAACTTGTCAGCTTGGTAACGCAGTACATAACCCCTGATAAACAGTTAATTATGATTTTTAACCGATGTTTCGGGAATATACACACGCACGGCGATGTCGCAAAAAAACTGTTGGCCGCTTTCGTAGCCATTAGGGCCAAACGCAGCGGAGAGTGCACAATCATCGGTTTCTGAGCGCGGCGCCGATATTCTTAGCAAGTACCTTTTTTAAATATTTACTTTCTTTGTAAAATATCTGTGGGTTGCATAAGATTAAAATTACAATCATAAAATTGTTTTATTTCCAGTTAAAAAAATTAAAAAAAAATATAACAAGGAAATTTAATTAAATAAAACAAAAAAATTAAGGATTAGTTGACGAAATGCATAGATTTTGTTTTTACGAAAAATGATGCGTTGCGCGGTGAGTTCTGAAATCTAAATTAAGCAAATAGACGTTTCGCAACTGTTTGAGCGTGGCGCCGTGATAATAAACAAGTGCTAAACAAAATCAATACACTTCGTGAACTAATGCTTAAAACCATATATTTTCTTATTTTATTTATATTTGAGTTTTAAAACATTTAGTTTCTTTAAACTATGATTTTAATTTTGATATTATGTAACACACAGATTAAAAACCACTGATAAAATAATTTTAACATATATTAAACATGTTTTGCAATTGCTAAATTTTGAGCGTGGCAGGCTCCGTGATAATAAACAAGTACAAAATTATTCCATTTCGTAAACTAATCCTCAAAACCAGTATTTTTATTGCTATTTTAAGGTTTGAGAAGTCTAGGGGTGTAACTTTGCAGCCATTGGTGAAATCTAGTACGAGTTTTATTACGTATGTTGTCCGCGGGCGGCGGGTGTCTGCTGGTCTCTTCGAGTTTCGTAACAAAAAAATATTCTCTCAATTAAGAAGAATATTTACAGTAAGAACATTTGCGTGTTGTTTTTTTCTGGTCGTAACAAGAGCTTTTGTGTGGTCCATCCTTTACGTTCTTGTCTTGTTTCCTTGTTGATTGATGGTAATTCTGATCACAGTAAATTAACGCAAGTTTTAGAATAATACCTTTTTACATGTGTGTTATTTATATCCAGTTTCACAATATTTAGATTTTTTGTAAATATTTTTTAATCTATAAATAAAACAAAGTAGAATAAAAAAAAATATGATTTTAATAATAATATAATGTTACTCATTGATAAAATAATTTTAGCATACATATGTTACTTTGAACAGCAAATGGACGTATCGCAACTGTTAAATATGAATGTGGCGGGCGCCGTGATAATAAACAAGTACCAAACAAAATTATAGCATTTCGTTAATTAATCCTCAAAACCAGCATTTTTTATTGCTTGCAGTGCAAAATTGAGTTTCAAAATATTTAGTTTCTTTGAAAATATTTTTTCAAACTAAAAATAAAGCAATTTATATGATTTTAATTTTGACCTTATGCGACCTACATATCGAAAACCACTAATATTTTTTAGCGTATATATCAATACAATAATATTTTTGTTTTTAATTTCATTTAATTCAAAAGTTACATTTCACGCGGCAAAAATAGACCAGTTACTAGCATGTTTTGCGCGTGCGCCCAATTGCTTCAGTGTACGTGTGCAAACGCAGCAGTGGCGGTGATAAAACCGACTTGTTACAAAAAATGTTACTGCGTCTTTTAGAGCCTACCTACTTTAGAAGTGTAACGCTTTCCAATACACGTATCCAAATATACGCTCTACATTGTTTTAGTGATTATTATTTTTTAATATTCTTAAAAATAGCGCAACGCAATTGTAATAATTCATAATCGAATTACGTGTACCACGATCGTGTACGTTATCCATTTCCAATTTCACAATGTTTGAAGAGTCCAGCACGAAATACGCCCACTCTAGATCATGAATAATTAAAAATGATCAATTTTATTTGCTTTCCGTTGCATAAAGATTGATGCGACACGAGCTAGTGCACAATGCGTGTGATCACGATTGTTTCATGACATGTGACGCGTGTCATAATTGAATTAGACTTACACCGGTATCGAATTCAACCCAATTAAGAGCCGATTGAGCTGTTCTTTTGTTGTCATTGACATCGACTGACACCCCGGTGTCGAGTGAGTCACGACTGGCGGACATTTCACATCTTGACTTTTGTCACATCATTAGTCATGTGTCGCCTGCAACCCTTGACCACATTAACGGGTATCCTTGGTACGCCGATCTCGTTTCTTAGATAAATAAATTCTTTCTCCGAAAGAAATTCAACGGTTCTCAAAGAGCTATCAAACTAGTTTAAAATTTCACCATGCATGTAAATCATGACGTTAAGCAACGCCGATTATGTGATTAATGAAACAGTCGTCTATTTTTTTCCGATCTAGATGAAAGTTGAATATGTGACAAATTTGTTTAATATAAATGAGAGATTATGAAATTGAGTTATTATATAAATTAAAATAATTTATTTGAATCATATGTATCGTTCACTGTTAGAACTGGAACTGATTTGTAATATCATATAAGCTACATATACTATCTGTGTATGCATGTACTTATAAATAAAATGCTCTCTTGTTATAGGCTATCTAAAGGTCCAAGCTGGCCCTGTGTAAAATATCGAGACACTTTTCTGACAATAAATTAACCCACTTTCAAAGTGGAACTGGATATTACGAGAGCGAAAAAGTGTCTCGGTGCTTTTAAGTGCTCCATAAAACTGTATCTGATATGATAATAATCAGATTTCGGTAAAGAGATCATGTTCAATTCGGCCTTGAGATTATCGAATAAAAAATATCTCTATTGGCAGATACCAAATTAAACGATAATTATGGAGCATTACATAGACGTGTCAAAGTTGGAGAAAAAAATGAGTCACATAAATAACGCGAGCGTTGCAATACATTATGTTAATTTGCACTGTGAGATTTACGAGCGATATTAATTTCACGATTAAACTTTAATATATCATAGTAATGTACGAAAAGCGCCGTTGATTTATTCGGAAGGACACTAATAGGACATTGTTGTAATTTAACATTCCGCATTTGGACCGTTTGTCGTCATTGACTTTTCGTTTTCATTGAAAACGAGTTTTTTGATTAATCATCTGTGCAACGGGATTAGTTATTCAAATGTGTGTCAATATTGATTTAATTTAGTTTTTTTTTCAATTACGCATATTATATTGCATGTTTATTTTTTAACGCGTGACGAGTGAAAGTGGGGTGATGAACTGCGCCCCGTGTCAATTTATTTCGAATTAATTATATCGATAGTACAATAAATTCATTTTCTTTAAATTCAGCTTTTCAGTATTCATATTTACATTTTAGATTTTCACTTTTACAAAAAAATCTTAAATTATTAAGAAAGCCTGAAATGAATATTAATATTTCAACAGTTACTCTTTCTTTGGCTATTGATATATGAGTACGTTTTTTTTTATATATTATAGTTGGGATTTCAATACCAGTAATACCGGTATTTTAACAAAAATTGACATGGTAATACCGGTATTACAAAAGGAAATACCGGTAGTACCAAATTTTTTTATATCCTATTTTTTGAAAACGCCTTTATTACTTGAAAACGAAAGCGTAGAATAAAATACTGCTCCTTGTAAAAGATTAATTAAATAATTTTATCGGGGTAGGATATAAAGTAGAATATTATTATCAGTTTTAGTCAAAAAAGGCCAAATCCGAAATCCCACGTACCAATATTTTGGCGCAATTTTTTAAAATTTAATATATCCTTTTTGATATTTTTGTGTTTTTGTATCAATATAAAAGGAATACATTTGCTAGTAATTCTGTCATGTAACAGAGAAATGACCGCGCCATTCTTTATGATAGGAATGGCTGGCGAAGTGAAAACAAAAGCAAGTATTGCATACACGAAATTCTTTCATTTTTATATCCATTCAGACATATTTTTACTAAAATAATTTACATAATATGAAATGGTGTTAAATATCAGCAATAAATAAGTCTCAATAATTATATTTAAATAAAAAACATATTTCAAAGAATTGCGCGGAATGTATTATTTTTATTTAAAAACTTCTTCATTGGAAAATAATGCATGTTATTTTTTTCTGTTATCATATAAAGATGGGTCAATACCGGTATTGACATTTTTTTCTCTCAGTATTAACGCTTTTGAAAATTTCGGTATTATTGCAATCCAACCAGCTGCGCTGTTAACTCTAAAATCATTTAAACGACCATGTCATATAATATAAAAAGGAAATAAACAACTCGTTTTGACAAAAGGTCTGATAAAAATATAAGTGAATATTTGTGTAGTAATTAATCAGAATTGCGTAATAATTAAAGCTTTCAAAGACCACTTGTTAGCCGTTAATTGCTTATAAGTATAAAAAACTACTCTTTTCTGCGTAAAGTATGCGCGATAAATAATGCGTCTATCCTGCGTAAAAACCACTATTTCTGATTTTAAGTCGTGAACATATGTTTCTAGTTCAAAAGTTTTCAGTGAGTCGCCACCCGAAACAGTAAACTGAAAAACATTGCTTTTAAAGTAAAAATATTCATTTTTACTGCTTGCAAAAGTCAGAGTTTTAACGCAGGAAGTTATCATTAAGAAAGTACAGCAGTAGTTCAAGCATTATATGAAATACTATTGGAAATCGCCAAGCAAAAAAAATTGCACATATTTAAAGAAACACTAATAAAACCCTGCATGTTAAAAAATAGTAGGGGCATAAACCCAAACTTGCCATCTCTTTCTAAATTATGAATAATGATGAAATGGATAGCTCACGAACTGACTGTGTTAACGCAAATAGATGTAAATAGGATTTTATCTATGGCTTGACAAAACTATACGAACTGACTGTGTTAACGCAAATAGATGTAAATAGGATTTTATCTATGGCTTGACAAAATATTTTTTACTATTTAAATTGGATAAATATAAATTACAGGTGCAACTGAAATATTTTTAGCTTTTTAGCTAAGTTATTAATCTGGAAGAAAAAAGTAGAAATGTTCTTGTAAATTTCCTAATTTACTTTTTAAAAAAAAAAACATTACAGAGCTAATTTAAATGGATTTTTTGTACATTGATTTAATAGAAGCTAAAAAATCTGCAAAAATATTTACTGACCCGAATAGTCTTCTTAATAGTCACATTTTAATTATTTTAACCCGCAGCCAAAAAAAGTTGTCGAGATCTGCTTTAGAGTTAATATTAAGGGCGTAAACCTAAACTTGCCATCTCTTTCTAAATTATGAATAATGATACAATGGATAGCTTAGGAACTGACTATGTTAACGCAAATAGAGGTAGAAAGGATTTTATCTATGGCTTGGCAAACCTTGCAGATATTTTTCACTTTATTTAAATTGGATAATTCTAAATTACAGGTGCAACAGAAATATTTGGAAAAAAAAAGTAGAAATGTTCTTGTAAATTTCTAGATTTACTTTTTCAAAAAAAAAACATTACATAGCTAATTTATGTTTTTTTGTATCTTGATTAAATAGAAGCTAAAATAAAAATCCGCAATTATTTCCTTTCTGATATATACTGACCGAATTAAAGATGAATTTGTGACGAATTTGAGATAGCACCGTTTCTTGGATAAAAATAATTTAGTGCTTCTCAGAGATTAGTGATCTGACGATAAAAAATTATTTAAGTTTTTCTTGCGTTTAATAACTTTATTCTGTTTTTATCCAACTGACAGAGATAATAAAAAAAAATAGTAACAACTGTTATGTTTATGTAAGAAAATATGCGTAACGTTTACCCCTTGTTGCACTCCAAAGCATATCACATATGTAAGTATTGCGAATTAAATGCAATAAATTGTCGTTCCCAAGATAGATCTAGGCGCTGTGTGTGTACAAACTCGCTGCTCGACTTCCTACCTGGGCTGTCGTTAGAGAAAACCGCGGTTAAATCTATGCATGAATTTATTAATAGTCTCCTTAGCTTATAACACACATATATACATAAACTTGCGGTGCTTCGTATCTATAATAAACTTGCTAAGATATTTAGAAAGAACATATCTAATCGGTATAATTGTATTCAATAGTACTGGGATTTAATAAAACCGATCCATATTAAAATATGTTAAGGAGTAATTGGGAGCAACTCCTGTGCTGATATTAATGGATAGGATAAATAGCAGTGGACCAATATATGATCATTATCTTAAACAAAATATCGATAATTCCCCAGATAATTTCAAGCAAATCTTGTTAGATCATCGGAAACATAAGATTCATGTATTTGTTGTTTTCTCAAATTACATATATTTGAGTATTCGTTTCTAGAGATTATATCACTTTTTTGGTGAATGTTAAAATATTGGAGACAGTAGAACGTGTAGATCTATATCCTGTTATTGATCGTCGACAAAGTTGTTGTAGTGATAGAAATATATATGTTTAGCCAGTGCTGCTATATTATAGTTATTTATATATATATATATATATATATATATATATATATATATATATATATATATATATATATATATATATATATATATATATATATATATATATATATATATATATATATATCTAATTTTAAAGAATCGAAAATTAATTGTTTACATTCAAGTAGACTTTTTAGACTCATTTATGATGTTTGGATCAGTTGATAACATAATTCAGATATCTCAAGTTGGCTTCACTGTTTAAGTTACATATTTCCGGAAATAACTTATTTGATTGCATATTTATAGCACGATTTAAATATAAATATTATATGGCACAGCTCCAGTAGAAAAATATTTATTTTTATACTCAGATTTGCAAATGTACTAAAATTCGTGTTTATTTTGCTCAATGTTACATAAGATGACAAAATTGTTTTTTAACGATCGATAACATAATGGAAAACCATTGAAAACTCTCTATACAATACGTAACACGTAATGATTCGGGGAGAGGTCTAATTCTACTTTTTCTAAACAACTAATTTAGCGGTCCGAATCCGCGAATCGATATTGTATTATTGGCTGCATTTCGAAAGCGACGAGGCGCTAAAATGAATCAGCATCTTTCGTTGCGACACTATTTGTTGCTTTGGTTGAATTGATTTAAATGAGAGTACCAACTACCTGTCTCGGGAGTATAGATTTATTATGCAGGAATTTTTATCCGGTCGTTTATGGCATCGAGTGCCACTTTCTGCAAGGTTCCACAATATATATATATATATACGCACGCACATCTCATATGATGTTTACGTAATATCGAAACTATAAATCATAACCACTATTGTGTCGATTATTTCGGATCATTGGCATCTTACACATACGCACATACTTGATGGTATCGTTAAAAAACTTTAGATAAAAGGCTCGTGCAAATATACATATAATGCGTAGGTTATGTTCTTTATTTATATATTTATAATAAATCTTCCATTGTAATATGACAGGATAAGGTAACAAATAAACACTTTGGTGTAAATATTAGGATATTTATCTTTGTAAAATTCATATACATAGACGGAGTTGGCCTCCAGTTCCACCAAAACTCCATCGTCGATTTTGCGGTGCACTTGGAACCCTTTGTGTAATAATTAAATGTGCCGTTTCAATGAATCATTACTTGACGTTTGTTTTTGTCGCAATAAATAAATAAAATACACAATATATATTATGATGATAATAATGACAAAATTTGAATCTTCATTGAACTAATCCATACAAAAACTTATGCCAGTGTGATACATAAAAGCCTCCATTGATCACTCCCAATTTTGACATTTGATCCAGTCGCTATTTTTTTTCAAAGAGCTAACCGACGTCGCTCTTCTCCGACCTTGATCAATTAAAAACCCTCACATGCAACTCGATTCTCACGTTGTCCCATTCGTTTAATCGCACACAAGTGACACGAATTGCGTCATTTTGTAAATAGACAATAAACGGCAAATGTCTTTCTTAATCGATTTTCGCCACACTTTTCAATTTTATCATTCATCTCCGAATCACGATCGATCGATACGTCGATCTAGAGCTGTCCTTGCGAATGATATATTTAATTTCCCATAGGTGTATCATGGCGTAGATATGTGGCAACACTTGCCGGCTATTGTTGGCAAGTGTGATAACTTTTCATTGGTTTTGAACTATTATCGATTGTTACGGATCATTGTTCTGCATTTAACCGTAGATGATTAATCTTGAGTGATATCACAAGGTTGTGTTATTACAGTGTGTGAATTTTTTAATTTGATTTTTAAATGTAAACTATATGCAGTTTAGAGTTTAGACAACGTTTAATAATGTTGCCATTCTGCATAAAATTAAGATTAATTTTTTTATTTAGTATTTTGTACTATAGAAAGGCATTGCTATAACATATTAATAACCGAATCACAATGCTTTAATACACAATATGACCGAAGTAGAACAGATTATAGATAAACCAAATGCTTTAAAATTAATATAATAAATCTAGCGTCTAACGGAAGTCACGAAAATATAATTTTAAGAAGGCTATGAAACTTTTGCATTATTGCGATACATTACTTAAAGAAATATGAATTTAATACTGACTTATTTTTTAAAAACTCAAGCTGAGGTTACAATATCAAATATATATGTATGTACGTTTTATCAATTATGACATGTCAAGCTTCCCCAATGTGTCATGATGACTCTTATATGATATAGTTTTATTTTAATTTCATAAATAATATAATACATAAATACATATAATTACGTCATCTAAACCTATTGTATATAAATACACACAACCTTAAAACACAATTATTAATGTTAAATTATACTACATAATAATATTAAAATGATAGTGATCCATTTTTGGTAGGGACATCATTTTAGATTTTTCCAGGGAGGAGAAAAAGTTGCCTAGTCAGTTATGTTTTTTTTTAATACTTATTTATTTTATTAATATTTCAATATTTTTTTAACATTTTTTAATATTTTTATATTTTTATATTTTTTTAATATTTTAATATTTTTTTAATATTTTAATATTTTTTTAATATTTTAATATTTTTTTATTATTTTAATATTTCCATTCATTGTCTTTTCTGGCCAAATTCAATGGAGTCCCTGTTTAGAATCCACGCCAAAAGCAATAAAATCGTGCCGTCGCCGTCGCAGTAGGAAAGCTCGATGTAAAAATACTTTTGAAAAACTTGATTATCCGGCAGTCGCTAAGAGACTGGAAGAGTACATGAATGGCGCCGCGTCGCTTGGCACCCCATATGGCGGCTATTGGGGATGTCCTTTATTTGCCGTCACAGAAATGATGTATAATAATTTGATTTCTCTATTTTACTGTTACTTGAGTATTGTTAAATAAAAGTCTATTCATATTTTTTGGAAATTAATTACATTAGGTTTTGTGACCCCACAAAAAATTTGCGCTGTACGGCCTTTAAGGGTATACGACATTTTAGTGACTAGCTTATTACGCAGCGAAAATTTTGAATATAGATGATTGTTTGATTGTCAAATATATTTAAATTAAATTCCAACTGCTATATATTCTTCTCTATTTTATTCATATTTATATTTAAAATTAAGAATTTTAAGTGTATCATGGCAATGTAAATTACTAATATAATTGTTAAATATTTTAAAGACATGATATTTTTAAATTAAAATCATATCTGTAATATGAACAGACATTATTTTTATATATATTGACTTATGCTTAACACTTTACCGACCGGCAGTATACAAATTGGTATATAAATTTTCGCTGTTTGAAATTTTCTTTTGCGCAATAATCAATGAAGTCAAACTTTAAATTTATATGTACGATTTTTAACTAAAATTATTTATACCTAGCATCCAGTGGTAGGCCACTGATTATAAAAAAAGTATTTTTTTAAATAATTGATATTAATAAAAATAATGTATATAATTTAAAATTGTAAAAAAAAATGTAACGAATATTTTACTTTAAATTACTGTTTTCTTTGAAGAGTAGGTCAAAATAAAGTTATCTATACTAGAGATTTTTTATTCATAATTTAAATAAACTGTTGTATTTATTAAATAACGACGACGATAGACGGTACACATCGGTTAACTTCATAAGATTCCCATGTCGTCTGGACGAAATACCGTTACTCTTTATCTCTTTCTTCGTTGCATGTGACACCCCTACCACTTTTATTTCTAGGGGATCAGCGTCAGTCCTGGATTGTTAAATGAATACATTTTATTAACATACAATCATTATTAAATGTGTTCCTACTATTGTAAATTCCAAAAGCAATAAAATATTTGTATTTAATAAAAAATAAAAAGGTAAATATTTCTTTAGAAGCGCAGGGTAACACCCCCACGGTGTATGGCTGAGAGGCAAATAGTAGTGGATTCTAATTAAAATGTAACGATAAACCGTCGAGCTCGATAGGGGCTTATGTTATGTTATGATGCCATCGGTTAATGGAATTAGCAGAAACTGCGTCGTTCATTGTAGATCATATAAAAGAGTATTTCGTGACAACGTTGAGCAATCAAAATATTTTGAAGTACAAATTTGCTCGTTTATTTATTATATGAGCTACGTGAAATAATAATAATATGCGATTGTATTTAGAACGCAATTACCATATATCTTAATTTATTTATGTATGTAAGACTAGTGTCTTCATCGTAAAAATTGTAAAAAAAATATAAAAAAATCCTTATCACTGTAAAAATGTATGTATAATATATTATTTTCGAGTATAATATTTTATTATTCTAATATTTATTTTATTTTACTTGTTTTATTTATAACAGCAGTGGCCTTAACAACTAATTACAGACAAGCAAAATAATAATATAATAAAAACATTTCAGAAACTATTCATATTTCCAAATTAATATTGTAAAACTGTAAACTTTGTAATGATGTCTACTGACTGTTATATTATATCAAAAAAATATAGGAGATTAATTATCTACAAAAATGGTTATAGTTATCTCTTACATGATTAGATTATTTTACATCGAATGTTTATAGGGTTTTCGCAGATTTTCCCTATATTCCATATCTTTAAAAATGTATATTTATTTCTAAATATAATATAAATACATGTATATTATCTAAACAAGGTGCGTACACTATTATTAATGGACTTTTTGAGTGATAGTATTGAACGTACTCTGATTGACACTAACCATGATTACTATCAAAACAATTATAACGAGCCAGTTGCTCGCAACCTTTTTTTGCGTCAATCAAAAGTCACATCACATTTCTTTAAAATTTACATTACACATTAACCTTGTTGGTCTCGTATTGGTCCAACATATGGCGCCAATGCTCTTTGTGCAAACGACAATCAACAGTTGGAACAATGCACGTTTTGAAATACCCATTCTTTATCTTACGCATGTAAGACGTTGTATTGCACTTCGTTAATGCGGTAGGTACAACCAGAATACGGGAGCGACCTTTTGAACCTCGTTTGAGTGAATCAGCTCTTTAAGTCAACCTTCGTATTTAAATTAAAGGTGTATATGTGTACCTATGTACCTAACATTGGTCTCGGCCTTGACATTCTGGACAGTTTGGAACCTACGCCCCATTGTTTCCTACTGTCGTTGCAAAACCCGGATCACAGCCTGATTGATATATATTATTGGAGAATTAGATCATTTTTGGACTGCGAGGTCAAGTGTTGGTTCATAATGGCCGCGGGCGGACACGGTTCATACAAGAGAATGGCCGAAGCTCGAATTGCATTTGCCATTTTTTTCTGCGTTTGAGCCCACGTTTAATGATATATCTTCAGTTGTCACTTTTTCTTTTAAGTTTAAGGGTTGCAGATAGCAATTTATGTTATTATGTTCACGCCATATCATTAACAGAAATATCACGTGTTTTTGTTTTAATATAAATTAAAAGATAATAATTGCGCAATTAAAATATTTTGGTTGTTGATGCGCATGTCAATTATAAGCCATTTTAGACGCGTAGTTTGTGTTTGATAACGCATTTTATCACGCTAACGATTTCTATTTTTATTTATATTTTAATTATTAAGTAAGTGACGCAAATTCTGTCGGGCTAATCCATCAACAATCGATGAAAATGTGAAAAATATGGATATTGTGCTTAGTAATCGCCGAATCATTATTAAGAAGTCTGCTGAAGAAGTTTCTACATTTGACATTTTATGTATGAAGCAAGTAACAGTAAAAAAAAAATATATGAAAAAACAGGAGCAAAAACACACGTCAAGTTAGATCGAATGTCAAGGTTCTCCTTTGATTTTGATGGTAAAGTCCACTAAAAAATCTTACCAGGTATAACAGTGAATAACCATATGCTTTTTAAATTTTATACTAACTAAAAATAATATGTATTATACATATAGTGACAAATCATAATAAGTTTTTTATAAAGACAGACACAGACAAAACTTAGAGAATAAATTACGTATAAATCCAGAAAAATAATATAGAATACAATTAAAGACAAAAATAATAATAATAAATAAATACTTTAACTCTTTAATTGTCAGTGAAATTATATTTGTGTAAAAATATATACATATCTGCCGGTGAAAATGTATTCCTCAATGATTTCACTTAAGTGACAATGAAAATATTTTTCACTGATAATATGTTCATTTACATAGTAGATTATATTGATCCGTAAGGTCATAAAACGTTTTACAAATTAAAAATGCAGGATTTTTGTTATTTTAAAATATAATTCCAAATCTTAAAAGTTCAAGATATTTTCTTCATTACATAATAATATTAATAGATAGTTTAATAATATATGCTAATATTTCTTCATTCAATATAATAAATTATATAATATAAATTTTAGAAAATTATTTGCGTATATTAAATTAAATAAGTAGTTCGATAATTTTAATTACGCTATTAATATTACATAAAAAAACAATTCATAGATTCTTGTACGTGTATAATAAAACAACATAAGTGCCAATAATGTATGTAATTAATCGCTTATCGTAAGCGATTTTTATTTTATTACAATCGTTTAATTACATTCGTGACTAATTGTACATATAATAATAAGAGTGAATATAACGTTTAATCTTGTTCTTAAATAAAATAAAATGTATGTACGTGAAAAATAGCTTGTATGATACATACACGTGTTCATGCTATATCATAGCTATACAGTGATTTAATATGAATATGAAATATTTTGACAGGATAAACGCTGAAAGCGAAACTTAGCGTGTATGAAGTAATATGGGCCGACAACATTCCTATACGGCAAGCTCACATATCCTTCTAGTCATTATCTATTTATATTAAGTCACCCAGGGCGTTAAACCTATTAGGTATTTCGAAGCTCCAATTAAACGTAAATTGTTTTAATTTCACGCTTTGCTGTTGTAGAAAGGAAAACGCCTTTAATGATTCATTCCTGAGTACCGTAACGAAAGACACATCAGTTCGAGAATTATAAATAATTAGCTACACGTAAATTAATGTTAATATTTTACAAAAAGCATAAATTAATGATTTGAGTTTTGTATAAGAATAGACCAAAACGTCACGTCTGCAGCGTATTAAAGGTAAGTAATTAATATGTATCTCATACGTATAAGATCAAAAATGTCAACCTAATGATGCCGTATGAAGGAAATACGCAATCAAACAAAGCGTCTCTAAAACATGCTGCACATTCGCGCGTGTGAATCATTCTCAGGTTATGAATCATTCGCCTTGTACAATATTTCAAAAGTAGGTTCCTTAAGCGTGCAAACTTTACTTTACATGAGTGCTTTTAGTAACAGTAACAATGTTATATTTCATAATCGCCTAGCTTATTAAGCACCCTAAGCAAAAATTAATTTCTCCCCCTCCCCCCACTCACACATCAGGTATCAACACATTACTTTCAAAACACGAGCTGATATAAATTCAAATATCTTACACCAAACTACTTTAGCATAAATTATCTTTCGCAAATAATTTTTAAATTTATAGTAATATAAATTAAATACAACCATTTTAAAATTTATAGTCAAACAAAATAACTAGATAGTAGTTGTATTATAATTATTTAATAAATTTATACATTTAAGACCTAGAAAATAGTAGATCAACGCTGGAAATCAGCGGCGAAAACAACTGTATTGTAACCACAGAATAAAGAATATAATAGTAGCTAACCATAGTGTACATAGAAAAGCGACGAAATGCAGAGAGTAAAATATGTGTTTGACACAAGACTATCACCGAGTTGCTCTACTATTAACTAAGCTAAGAAAATATTTTTTGATCCTTTGCTATACTAATATTAAAAATATATTAATAAATTTCAGTGCAATATATTTTAAATAAATGTAAAATTATTATCTATATGTATTTAAGAAGGTTATTAGAATATATTTTTCAGTTGTAAACATTAATAGAAATTGCGTTTTAAAACCCTAATGCAATTGAAGCCTTGTCGTAGATAATTTATAAGTAAGTTTAACATAAAAAAAAGTGTTTCTCTTTAAGCCTTTTACTTCTCAATTTAACTTAATTTAAAAAATCAATCCTGGTTGTGTTTTCTTTATATTTCTATTTATATAATTTTTAATTATATTGTAAATTTTCATAGGTTAAACTTATCAGTTTTTACATATTTATCTACAATCTGCTTCTCCACTAAATTTATAAACAATAAAAATAACATTTTTTATATAACAGATAAATACAAAATAAAAAACTAATGGCCGAAAAAATCGCTGTTAAGACTGTTAAAAAAAGTGTGGTGCGTGCGCATTTCAAGCACGCGAACACAGCGGAATCGCAGTCAGCTGAGCCGCGAAGTAGCCGCTAAGGGACTGCTTTCCTTGTTAACCTCTAAAACCCTCACCACCACAAAACAGCTTCGTCATCCATCATGGCGCACTGTATGCGAGTTTTGCATCGCCAGGTACAACGCCGCCATGTTTTTTTTCACCTTTTCACACAAAAACCAAAATGGCGCATCGGAGCCGACTCTTCATCTAGAGCCACAAATAACACTAAAAACGTCATAAAACCCTCAATCGATTAATACCATATCACTCCTAATTCACGAATTGCCTTAAAAACAGCAATAATTGAATCTGAAAATAATTTATGTAATCCATTTTTTTCTTCTATTCCAAACAATTCACGTATATTACAATTATTAACATATCCATAAACTACATATGCTATATGTTTAATACATAAATTGATCTACGCTTGCATAACAAATATTTTTTTATACAGGGTGGTCAGTCGAAGGTGTTGTTGAACCAAATTCAACAAAGATGCTTCAGCGTATCTCCGTTGACGGCTGCTGCGGCGCAGGTAATATCATTTTTACAGCGAAGACGATATTTTGCAACTATTGTGTGTTATGTAATCACTTGACAATCTGCCACGGTGATTACTTTGCTATCAAAGTGTTGCTGTTTGTTAAATAGGGCAGTGTTGAATGACATTTTTTCGATACGTTATTATGTAACGATGGATTCAGATGATTAGATAACGTGTCAACTTGTATGATTTGTTGATTTACATTGGATGAAACCAGATAGATGCGCCCAACTGAACAAAATACAAATAAACTGCTATATAGACCAAAAATTAGAGACAAACTTAAATCAAATATCAGCTACAATGATTAACAGACAAAATGCTGATAGGTATGTAAAAATTTGCAAAGCAAATTGAAAATTTTTCAATAAGTTAAAATTGGGTAAAATGGACTGATAAAATTATATAAAACTTAATTTGAAAATACCTTCTTGAAATCACACGAAATTCTGGATTCTTGGATATGTGCCATTCACAATGAAACTTTCTGTTACTCGTCAATTTAAATAAAACTCATAGAAATTGATTTTTTGCGTCCCTAAATAGTGTTTTTTTTCATATAGATTAATAGATTAACATTTTATCGAATGGCTTTAAAAAAAATGTAAATCTGTCGGGATTTACCTAAATATGAAGACAAACATAAATGCTGATAAATTAGTACATAATCATGCATATAAATAGTTCTGTTTTTTTTTTACTTGAGGGCAAAGAAAAATTACTGCTATATTCTATAGAATATAGCAGTATATATATATATATATATATATATATATATATATATATATATATATATATATATATATATATATATATATATATATATATATATATATATATATATATATATATATATATATATATATATATATATATATTACAAAGAAATAATAATGTGAAGTGTTTATTTATTTTATTGAAAAACATTGATGTCCTTGAAAATGTTGCTATCTAATGATACAATTATAAATACGTTATAATCTAATGTTATTTGATTTAACGTTTCAAAGATTAAGATATACAAGTTGGCATTGACCAAACTAGTAATATGTATATAATACAAAAAATTATCTTTTTACCACAAAGATAGAATAGATGATTTATATTTGAAATTACAAACTGTTTTCGATTTATAGGTAATTTAAATTAATGAAATATATTGTTTTTTAGCTAAGATAAAATACTGAAAAATTGTTTGCCCTTCAATTGTAAAAAAAAAAACAGTATTTAATATATTTTTAAATGTGTGCACTGGCGCACTTATGGCTTTGAAGTGGTTAAATGTAAAAACTCCAGTGCAAAAATCAACATTTACAGACTATTCTGTATTTTTATACATTATTTACCATGATTTATGATTGTCATTCAAAAAACAACCTGCTATCCTTTAAAAGTTACATGTTATTGTAAAAAATATATTTATTATTAAATACAAAAATATACTTCTTCTCTTAACCACTTAATGCCTGAAATATTTTTCAAAGGTTGTTCAAAAAACCAATATTTTTTTTTTAGGGAAAGTAATAAAAAAATTAGAACATTTTAAATGAGCAATATATAAAGTAATTGTTCCATAAAACGACTGTTGGTCAGATTAGAATGCGAGCGAGTGAGCATTAATCAGAACAGTGAATACCCCATGAATAACTTTGCAACGAATCCTTTTTTGAAGATTTACTTAACATAAATGCACAATGAATTTGTTTTATGGAACAAAGTATATGTTCAAATGCATATATCCCTTTTAAATCGCAACTGTTTTTTTATAATGTAATAATAATACATAATTCCATTTTTGCAGGATTGTTTTAAATTCTGATAAATAAAACGAACTACACATTAGAATAATAAAATATTACTAAACGCAAAGAAAAAAATGTGGGTTCGCACACATTCAACTCCCTGGTGTAATGCACATTTGCGGAATCTGTCCTTAAGCGGTTAATTAAGTCAAACGTAATGATTCAACGATTTTTATATTTCCTTAGGTCGCCATGTCAAAATTTGACAAAACCTCTTATCTCCCATACGAGAAACTGTCCCAGAATTTGACCGTCATTAAGAAGCGACTGAACCGAGGAATGACCCTATCAGAAAAGATCTTATACTCACATATAGATAACCCCAAAGAACAAGTACGAATTTCGATATTTTACATTATGCTACAATATACTCGTTATTAATCATTATGCGATAATTAGGAAATCGAACGAGGCACCAGCTACTTGCGACTGAGGCCTGATCGCGTAGCAATGCAAGATGCTACCGCCCAAATGGCCATGCTTCAATTCATCTCCTCGGGTCTCCCCAGAGTGGCAGTTCCTTCAACGATCCATTGTGATCACTTGATCGAAGCCCAGATCGGAGGCGAACAGGATTTGAGTAGAGCCAAGGACATTAACAAGGAGGTTTATAAATTCTTGGAGACAGCCGGAGCTAAGTACGGCGTCGGATTCTGGAAGCCTGGTTCGGGAATCATCCATCAGATCATCTTGGAAAACTATGCTTTCCCTGGTCTTTTGATGATTGGTACTGATTCACACACCCCAAATGGAGGCGGTCTCGGATGCCTCTGCATTGGTTAGTATTTTTAGCACTACTTCAAATTTGTAATTAAAAATCTAGTAATTCTTGCAATATTGCAGACATTAAAAAAGTCAAAAAATTGAATGAAATACACTTTCAATTAAATTTAAATTTAATCTAAGCATGTTCTAAAAATATTAAAAATACGGATTTTAAGTAACAATAATTATTATAACTAATATTAACTTTAGGTGTTGGTGGTGCTGATGCCGTAGACGTAATGGCAAACATACCATGGGAGCTCAAGTGCCCAAAGGTCATCGGCGTTAAGCTCACAGGTACATACAATATATATATAAAAGGCTAAGACTAGACGTAAACATTATTTTCTCTATATTATTTATTTACGGGTACAATGCTAAATATAATATATAAATAGTATACAAACATACATTATCACAATTTACTTCTATTGTTTACCGTGTAATTATCACATCTTGATTTTCCAGTCTCGTGACCATTTCGCGCTTCACATATATTCAAAACAGTCTGAATTGCGTCTAGAATTTAGAATTACCATTACTCGTGATTAGTCGGCCTTGACACCCATCCGTCGTCATTTATCTGTTTGTAAACATTATTTTGTGTACTTACTTGAAATTGGAAACATGGGTTTTTTATAACACAAAAGTAAATATTTGGTATATTAAATGCAATGAAGGTCAATGTTTATTTCCAATACTGACAATTATTTGTATAATTGCAATAATTGCTTATTTGATATGTGAATAATTATGAAACATTTATGGCATTTTAATAACAGTCATTATCATTTATTTTATCTATACTACTTATTTTATGAGTAGAATTAATTCGATTCACACAAAAAAAGCGGTGACCCAAAATTAAATTATTTCTGGGAATAAACTTTATCTAAAAAATTTCTTCCAACATTTCAATTAGTATTTTTTTTAATGAATTGTTTGTATAATTTATTTATTTAAAATAATTTGTATTCTTGTCAAAATATAAATAAACATGAATTGTTGTACATATGCCATTTGTGTTCAATGCCAATAAATGCAATGCATACATTAAATTATTGCATTACATAATCGTTTCTCGTATATTGAGAGTAGTGATTTTAATTTGACGCAGCGATTTCCCAGTGTGAATTTTGGAGATATGTATATCTAATACAGAACTGCAGAAATTATGTTTAATAGTCATTGAAATAAATTAGATGTGTATCAAAATGCACATTCAATGTTTAAACACACTCTTCACTCTTGAATTCATCTGTTCAAAATCTTTCTGTATTGCTTCATACATGTGAATTGATGGCCCAATATTTTTTATTACTCAGCATTCCGATGTTATACAGTTACAGGCTGTGGTGATATGTACATATATGTTACAGGAAAAACCTGAATTTCAAAAATGCATACATTGCCTGGTCAATGTATGCACTGTCAAATCACTTTCGTTATAGTACACACAAAATAATTTATGAACAATGTAATTAGTTATTGTATGCTCTTACTGTTCGGTGTTTGTCAAAGTATTCAAAATTAAATAATTTATATTTTTACATCATACATATTTTAAATCTTGTCACCAATTTTTATAATCCTCCTTTTAAGTAGATTCATTGCAGAGTTATTCATGGGGTGTTCACTGTTCTAATTTTTTATTGTCTATTATTAGTTTGATTGGTTGTTAAATCTTCTTCATTGATGATGTAAATAGCTCACAAAAGAGAGTTCACATACTTACTAGTTGATGTATACATTATCTAGTGACAGTATACACGAATTGTAGCATTGTAAACTTGAACTAAAACTCATGGTTAGCGCATACTTTGCCTAGTCATTGTATATATTTTATCGAAATTAAACACTAACTGTAACATATATATTGGCGGCCACCTAAATAAGACACTTTTGAAGCTTTGTCAAAATGCAAATTTTACATAAAATTGTTAAAACTTTTCAACTTTCTATTTTTTATCTAGATAATCTACATAACCGTGAATGTTGTAATAAATATTTAAAACATTTATTTTCAATTTAAAATTAAATTTATAAAATTGATAGTCAAATTCACCTATATACGAGATACATATGAGTGTATTCTAAATACCATTAATATTTTGTAGGGTGACCTTTTGTCCTTATAATAGCCCTACAACGGTTGGTCACTGACTTGATTAATTGCTGGTATTTGCAACAGGAATCAGTTCCCACTCGTTTTTTACAATTGAATTTATTTCTTTTAAATTAATTTTTAATTTTGTGCTTTAAATGTCTCCATAAGTGTTTAATAGGGTTTAGATCAGGGCTGCATGATTGCCATTCCAAACATCCATGATATTGTCTGTGAACGACTTTTTTGCCCTATGTGAAATATGTTTCGGGTCATTGTCCTGTTTATAAACAGGACAATGACCCGAAATCTTCAGCATAAGGTAACATTACGGGTTCCATAATATAAACATATACTTCCTGGTTCATAATCCCTTCAATTAAATGGATAGGACCGACCCCCATACTTTAATGTTTCCACAAGCTCCTTTAATTGTTTTTATGGTATTTCTGGGATTGAACTCTTCGTTTACATATCTTATAACATATTGCCTTCCATTAGAGCCTATTCTATTGAACTTAGATTCATCACTAAACAAAATATTTTTCCAGCCTAATATTGTCCAGTTTAAATGATTTTTAGCAAAATTAACGCGTAATATGCAATTGTTTTTTTTTTTACTAATGGTTTAAGTCCAGCAATGATGCCATATAATCCTGCTTCACACAGCCTTCTACGCACTATTCTAACACATTTGTCACTTTCATTAAATTGATTTACTTCTTTTCTAATGTCTACAGCAGTTTTTAATGAATTTTCTTCGGAAATTCTAATTATTTTTCGATCCACACGTGTCAAAGTTTTTTTTGGACGTTGTTTACGTTTAAGGTTTTCACATGTTTTATGTGTTTTAAACTGTTTTAACACATTATATATTTGATTTTTTTTAGATATTCTGATATTATTTGCACTGACCAACCTTTGTCAGTTTTTAAATCCACGATTAATTCTCGTTTTTTAGGATTAAAATGTGCACTTTTTCCCATAATAAATTTGTTATTTAATTAGAATTATATTCTAAGTAAATACACTATTTATTATTAATTCAAATTATTTTAATTAATCCTTATAATGAAAGAAATCGATATCACGGCGCTCAAAATGAAAATAAAAGCAAAAATTATCCATTAGATAATGTTTCCCTTTAAATAGTGACCATGTGTAGAATACGCCGTTTTGGACTTCTCAGAAAGGCAAGGGTACTAAATCTCGCGTTCACGGGATGCATCAGTATAGCGTGTCAAACTGTTCATTGATAGTGTCGCTTTAAGCCTCAACCATTTTTTTTCCAATCCCATATTTTGTTACGCAGTAATTAAACATTAACGAACCAAAAAGTGTCTTATTTAGGTGGCCGCCACTGTATATACGTATATATAATTATAATAGACATATAATAAAAGATTAGCAAGATTAGCTATGTATATTAAGTTGATACATTGATAAGTACTTAATATTAAAATGGTAATTTTGAAAAACTCTAGTTGTTGATTTTAAAAGGCAAACCTTTTGCCTGTTTTTGGACAGTTTCCTTTTATCTTCGACCATCTGTCAATCTGAAATGCAAAATTACCAATTGCCCAGAATAAAATACATTTCTGTCATTGTATATTATATCAATTTAAAAAAGGAAGTAATGCAACTACCGGGACCAATGTCTATTTAACAGGGCTGTGGAGTCGGAGTCGTGGTGTTTTGGCCGGAGTTGGAGTCGGAGTCGTGAAAAATGAGCGACTCCGACCATTTTTTCTATAAAATGCATTTTTTAAATTATGAAATTTTAATTGCGTAATAATGAATGTGTATAGCGTATGAATATTAAACGTGTTGAAAAACACCAAAAATACCTGATAAAATTAAACTTTTTTGTCGGAGTCGGAGTGGAGTCGTGTTGTTGGTAAATGTCGGAGTCGGAGTCGCCTTTTTTTTTTTAACGACTCCACAGCCCTGCTATTTAATGTATAGTGTGGATGTGTTGAAAACTCAAACGTGTCCATTTTGATTCAACAAGTTCTGATCATGAAATTTATTTGCCTCAATGGAAAATTACACCAGGAAATGGTTATGTTATATTCAGTGCTGTAGTTGTAAAATTCGTAGAAGGTATAATGTAACGCATTTTTTGGACAATATATACACTATTTCATATTTAGGTATTGTACGCTATACCCTGGATTAGAAAAAGGAAAATGAAGGATAAAGATTAAAATTATTTTAATAATTTTATAAAATCAATAGAACAAACATCGACCAAAATTATATCTGTAAAAAACAAATTTATTTTATTACATATTACATAAAAACCTTCCATAAAAACTGACGAGACGAATCTTTGCCAGTACATCTGTTATTTTTACATACTCTTGACCTAGTGTCAGTTGATGTTTTATCAATCATGATTGTATATAGGCATCTATGAACATAAGATTCGACACTTGAATGCTGGCTACTTGCACCGAAAGCCAAAAAAGACATTACAATGTGTTTACAATATTATTTTTTGTCTGATTGTAGAATATTTTGATTTATCAAGAGGGTATACGCTATTTCTATAAATATAGAAGAGGTTTTACGATGTATACCCTCCATTACAGCTCTGGTTATATGTGTGGTGATATATTAAGCGCTTAATCCCCATGAATGAGTATACTCGCCAAAAATATGTGATCCAATTTCCCCATGGACGAGTTAACTTGTACATTTTGAACACCGTTAAAACATTGTTAATATATTTGCAATGTTCAAATATAAAAAGTCATAAAAAACACCAAGAAAAAATACTGTCTGATACAAACCAAAAACCCGTCAATTTGACAGTATTTAAATACCGTAAATCTAGCATTAAAAAAACGACTTTCTAATGTCGCAAATGTATCTAAAAAACAGTTTTTGAAAATCGACAAGCCCTAGCTTAGGTTATAGTGTATTATGAACTTTTAAAATCGAACGAGACACATAATTGGATAATATAAACCAGAAACTGATTAAAAAACGAACACATTTAATGAAATTACCTAGACCATGTTTAGCATTTATCACTCAAAAAAATTGATTGACCTGAAATGGGAAGTTTTACAATATCCCCCCATACTCCTCAGATTCGGCAGATAGCAGTTATAATTAATTCCGATCCCTGTAAAATTAACTTTGAATAAATCAAAACATATTCACCCTTTAACTGGGCATGACGCCTAAAAGCGTCGTGATTATATTTCATACATAAAGGGCGTGACGCAAAAAGTCGTCATTGAATTTTAAAAAGTGTTTTCAATGGGTGGGATGAATTTTGTCGTACCTTATATTATATCATCACAAGAGCTAGTGCGTGGCCGTTCTGTGGCGAATTTTATAGTCATCCACGTTCAGAATCAACTATTTTTAATCACGTAACAAGAAACTGAGCGGTTAAGTGGTTAATAAGTTGTTCTTGAGATTTTTATAGAGATGAGATAAATAATTTAACTTATAGGTGGGAGACTGTTCTATCTAACTATGCAAATTATGTAATCGATCGAAAGCTTTTATATATGAAGAATCAGAAACTAGGATGAACAATGAAAGAATGTATTACATATAATGAGATGAACAATTCCATATAATCATAAAAGCTTTTTATTTGTAAAATTAAGTTTATAAATACTTATATACTTCATTTGACATATGCAAGTTCGCGCATCACATTAAATAGATGTACAATTGGTAACTGACATGGTTCATCAATTGAATACAAGTGGCATCTATAACATAAAGATATTTACACGTATCTTTAAAATAGATCAATGAGTACTTAAGAACGTAGATTTTCTTATTTCATTGAGATATTTACAATTTTCACATTATAAATATTCAATATTTTAGGTAAGCTCCAAGGATGGGCCAGTCCCAAAGACATCATCTTGAAGGTAGCCGGTATCTTAACAGTAAAGGGAGGCACCGGCGCAATCGTCGAATACCACGGACCCGGCGTAGATTCCATCTCTTGCACCGGCATGGCCACTATCTGCAACATGGGCGCTGAAATTGGAGCAACTACTAGCGTAATTAACCTCATTCACCACAATAAACGCCAATAAATAAATCAGTAACGATAAACGTATTGATTACAGTTGTTCCCGTACAACTCACGTATGGAATGCTACCTGAAGGCAACCAACAGAGAAATGGTCGCCGCAGAAGCCAACAAATACAAACCGCTCTTGACTCCCGACAGCGATGCTCCTTACGATGAGCTCATCGAATTAGACCTTTCCACCCTGGAGCCCCACGTTAACGGACCTTTCACCCCGGATTTGGCTCATCCTATCTCCAAGCTCGGCGATGCGGCAAAGAAGAACGACTGGCCAGTCGATATCAAAGTCGGTCTGATCGGATCTTGCACTAATTCCTCGTACGAAGATATGGGCAGGTGTGCTAGTATCGTCAGAGAGGTAAGATATTGATATATTATATTTTATTTAATGTATATAAAATATTTAATGGTGTGGTATTATTTTAGGCAATGAAACACGGAGTCAAATCCAAGATTCCATTCAAT
This sequence comes from Plectrocnemia conspersa, assembly GCF_051122295.1. Classification (NCBI taxonomy): domain Eukaryota; kingdom Metazoa; phylum Arthropoda; class Insecta; order Trichoptera; family Polycentropodidae; genus Plectrocnemia; species Plectrocnemia conspersa. The sequence goes on along the minus strand of NW_028277177.1, from coordinate 3,650,986 downwards.
GTCACACCTGGATCTGAACAAATTCGTGCTACTATCGAACGAGACGGCATTGCTAAGACGTTGCGTGATTTCGGAGGCACTGTGAGTATTCACTTTTTTCATCTAAAGTAATTTCATTGCTTCGAGATTATTATTTGTATTGTATTTTAGGTCTTGGCTAACGCTTGCGGACCCTGCATCGGCCAATGGGACAGAAGAGACATCAAGAAGGGAGACAAGAACACAATTGTGACTTCTTACAACAGGAACTTCACCGGAAGAAACGATGCCAATCCAGCTACCCACTGCTTCGTCACTAGCCCTGAACTGGTAACCGCATTGTCCATCGCCGGACGATTGGACTTCAACCCTGTCACCGATTCTCTGACTGGTGCTGACGGAAAGAAATTCAAGCTATCAAATCCGTTCGCCGATGAACTCCCAGCCCGCGGATTCGACCCTGGCCAGGACACATACGAAGCTCCTCCAGCTGACGGAACCAGTGAGTGATATAGCGTTAAATCATAAATATAATACAAGTTATAACGCATTTATTAATTTTTATAGAGGTTCAAGTCGACGTTGATCCAAAATCCCAGCGCCTCCAACTTTTGGAGCCCTTCAAGAAATGGGACGGCAAAGACTTGACAGATCTCACAGTCTTGATTAAGGTCAAAGGAAAGTGCACAACTGATCATATTTCCGCTGCTGGACCGTGGCTCAAATATAGAGGACATCTTGATAACATCTCAAATAATATGTTCATTGGGTATGTTTTATATATTTATTTAAAAATTTCATATGTAGAATTTAAATATATGTTTTTATATTTTTAGTGCTGTAAACTCTGAAAATAATGAGATGAATAAGATTAAAAATCAATTGAACAGCGAATGGGGAGGCGTTCCTGATGTAGCGCGTCATTATAAGGCAAACAACGTCGAATGGGTAGCTGTCGGCGATGAAAACTACGGAGAAGGTAGCTCTAGGGAGCACGCCGCTCTCGAACCGAGACATCTTGGAGGAAGGGCCATCATTGTCAAATCTTTTGCTAGGTAAAGTATTCTAAAATTAAAATAATTCTTCCACAGATTCACCATGTTAATATATAAATAATTACAGGATCCACGAAACGAATTTGAAGAAGCAAGGTATGCTTCCGTTGACCTTCGACAATCCTTCCGATTACGATAAGATCAATCCCGAATCAAAAATCTCATTGCTCGGACTCGCTAACATGGCTCCTGGAAAGGTATGCTGTAATGACTCATATTGTATAACTTCAATTTTTAATCTATTTATAATATTTCCAGCCCGTTCAAGCAGAAATCAAGCAGACCGACGGTAAAGTAGTGAAAATTCTCCTGAATCACACCCTGAACGAGCAACAAATCACGTGGTTTAAAGCTGGTTCGGCCCTCAACCGCATGAAAGAGATTTCCGGCGCTCGCTGAGATTATAAATAAGATAATTTAGGAAAATTATTATATATTGTTAATTATTGAAATGAATTTGATCGCTTAAATTATTGATTTATTTGTATTTTAAATCAATTTTATTCGCTCGACGACGACGTGACATCAGTCAATTTTTAAAGTAATAATGAAATCTTGTAGATATTTATACATATGCAGATGAATTATGTAAATAAATTCTTTTAAAAGAATAGACAATAAAATGTACAAATTAAACAATCATTTATTATTCTTTGAGTTATACCATGTTCACATTCCTGTTTATTGTTTTTTCAGAATTTGTAAAATCTTAACGATAATTGAAATCGGTCGATAACTGCATCTGGATAACAAGATATTAAAACTCCTTATTAGATGAAGTAATACAATTCAAAATATTATGAAGTCGTGGGATTGAAAGAGGTAATCTCTTAAATTTTTATCACATTAAGAAATTTTGCGAATTTGTTTCTAAAATTATTAGTGCTTTATTTATTAACACATTGCATACCGGTCATTATGCCTAAAAATGCGGCCGGGGCTATTTGCGAAAATTAGAACCTAAATTTATTTTTTTAAACCATCATAACTTTTGAATTAATTTACCTATAGTTTTACCTATATATTTGGATTGACAGCTTTCTGTATTTCGATTGAGGATCTTCTGTGGTGAGTTATTTTCTCGACACTGCAGAGCAACTGACAAGGATTGGACCTTATATTTTTTTTTATTCTATTTATTTTCAACAATCAGTGCACTAAAACCTAATCAACTTCTTACCTGTGATTGGTCAGTCGCCTTGAGGAGCGGTACTTATATACATATATATAAATACACCCATACCTCGCTTTACGGCCTAGATACGTTCCACGAAACTTGGCCGCTAAGCGAAAAGCCGTATAACGAATCAATTATTCTAATACAAATTCAATATGATCGGTTCCATATTTGTTACAAATGTAACATGGTTTATCATTTAAAATGAATATTATCTTTTTATTTCATTTAAATTAAAAATACATACATAACAAGTAAATACATTTGTATATAAAATAATAACAGACTCCAAAAACCAACAATAATCCATAAACAAAAATTAAACAACTTCATGTTACATAAAATATGTGTATGAATACATATATAATTTTTTTTAAAATGGCTTTAATCTGAAGACGATAAAGAAATGGTAACCTTCAGATCACTGTCGTTCTCATTTTTCGCTGGTAAGGATGGGCCTGGCTTAAAAAAATTGCCCAACGATGTTTGTCTTGCCTTTTTGTCTCTTTCGTTCTTCAGTGATTAATAACAGCTAATGGCTGAGTTAATTCCTCGAGAAACTTTAGCACTACGTTCGACGTCAGGATCGTTTTCAAGGAAGATGTGTATTCCTTGTTCGAAATAGGAAAAAGCTTTTGACAATTTTTTTGATGTTAGCTGTTTGAATACAACAGGCTCTGTCTCTTCATCAAATGCCGGTTCTGCTTGCAATTGAATGAGTTCCTTATATGAAAGGGATTCCCTATCAGCTTCAAGTAGATCAAGCACATCACGTTCGTTCAAACCTTCAAAGCCGAGATCATGTGCTAGATCCAAAATGTTTTGCCTAATTTCAGGAAGGCAATTAACTTCCGCATCAGTACTTTTTACACATTCTGGCCATATTTTTTTCCAAACATGGTTCATTGTTGTTAATTTTAATTCCTTCCATGATTCGCTGATGCTGTCAACAGCATCCTTGATGTTATATTTTTTCAAAATGTTTTAATTGAAGATTTACCATCGGTTTCCCTTATAAGTTGTCGGAAAGTTCGGCGTAGGTAATATGCCTTAAAAGTGGCTATTGCACCCTGATCCATTGGTTGGATCAGAGCTGTTGTATTTTTCGGAAGGTACTCAATCATGACATCTTCAGATAGTTCGGATAAATTAGTAGGATGCCCTGGTGCATTATCCAAAATTAGCCAAGCCTTGTTGCTTAAGTTATTGTCTCGCAAATATTTTTTCACTTCTGTGCAAAAGTGATTTTTGAACCAATCCTCTAAAGTAGCTTTAGTCATCCAAGCTTTCTTGTTGGATCTCCATATGACGGGTAATTGATTTTTATTTAGTCCTTTAAGAGGCCTTGGATTTTCGGACAAATATATTAAAAGTGGTTTTAGCTTAAAATCACCCGCGGCATTTGCACCAAGTAGCAAAGTTAATCGTTCTTTAGACACCTTATAACCAGGCGCAGATTTTTCGGTTTTTGAAATGTACATGCAATCAGGCATTCGCTTTCAATAAAGCCCTTTTTCGTCTACGTTAAACACTTGTTCATGTTTATGACCCCTCTTTCAAAAATTCCCTTTAAAATGTTGGTATATTCCTTAGATGCGGCCTCATCGGCGCTAGCTGCTTCACCTTTCATTTTAAAATTCTGCAAATTAAATCTATTTTTAAATTTTTTAAAAAATCGACATCAAAAAAAAGTTTTTTTGCCGTTATAGCAAAACATTTTAGGCCGTATATCGAAAACATGCCTTAATTGAAGAAGGCCGTATAAAGAGCGGCCGTATAGCGAGGTATGGGTGTATATATGTTTGCTGTTCCATAATTTTTAATCATTAAAGTTTATTTAAGGTTGGAATAGCGTAGTCTGTAAGGTCTAGACTGGTAACTCAGAGGTCACGGGTTCAAGTCTAGTAATAAAATATTGCTTTGATTTTTATTTCCATTTTTTTAAGTGATTCTAATTTTTACCCCTATAAGAGCTTCGTTCAAGACCAATACAGTTTCGGCACTTTTGTTCATCAAACTCGTCGCTGATCTATGGTTTTTCAGATTTCATTTGGCCATACACAGCAACACTACAAAAATGAATCGAGACGATTTGTCAGATGAGAATTGGACAAAATTTTGGAAAACATTTTTCAAATATGTTTTACAATTTGTATTTGTTCATTTAACTTTAGATTTGACATGCCTAAAGTAAAGAAAAAAAATTGATAATTTTTTTATGTGCTTCGTGGCATAAAAAAGCTGCTTTAAATTTAATTTTAATATTTGAATATAATGATCTTTAGTAAAAAGCTTGGCAAGAAGTGAGTTCTAGCACCTTTTTTATAAAAAATAACCTGCTTGTAGGTATCGACTTACCCAGTTGGTACGTACTTACCCCACTGTAACGAATTGGGCTTACGCCCGTCAGGTTGCAATTTAAGATTTTAAGAATATATTATTTATTTATATGCATTTTTATGTGATTTGATTTTCTCGCAATGTTTTTTATTTAATTTATCAGTGTTAATAAGTAAGGACATCTATTTTAAAATCAGTTGCGGACAAAGCATGGAGCATTCAATGTGATTCTTGACGAAATATTTTACTAGGTCTGAAGTTTATATACTTACCAGTACTAATAATGTATCTAAACTGGAGAAGCATATGAAATTAATTTATAATAGATCAGTAACTCGATTTTTTTTCTCTGGTTATTTTAATTTTTCGTATTAGTTTACTTATATGAGGATTTCGAATCTAAAGAAACTTTGGTACTTGGCCAGTCTGGAAATTGATTTACATTTTAATTTTAGCTAATTCGTCAGCAATGAAAGTTTATTTCCTTTTACGAGAGAGCATTACCGTGAGTAGCCATTTGTTGAATCACTTCCATTGGGAATTTTTATGAGCAGAAAATGCCCACGTCATCAATATGGTGGGTCCTAAAATTAAGCCATGGGGTACGTCTAGAATTTGCCAAATAATTTTAATTTTGATTCTACAGTTCAAAAACGAGCATTAATTTACTGGAAAATAGTTTTAAATTTATATTATTGTATTATGTGTGCCACATGATCGAGGCTTTGGTGTAAATTTTAATCTAGAAGGAAGCGTAAGGTCAATACAAATACGATTTGATGGCAATCAGTGAAAGGATTTTAGACTTGAAGTCGCTGAATAATATGTTATACTGGATCGATTCTTTCTAAAGGATTTGCAAAGTAAATTTTTAATTTAATTTTTAAGTTTGCTAGATTCGATTTTGCATTGCTTCTGAACTATTTTAATTTTTGAGGGTACAGAATGTAAATTTTTTAACATAAGCTAATTAAGTAGTAAAGTGTATTTTCCTAAGCTTTAAAGTAGTTAATCAAATTAATGCTAATTTCAGTCTAATCAAAAAAATAACTTAGTTCAAATACCTCGAAACGAAAAATCCGATCCCCAATTGACAACAATTTCGATCAGAATCGCAAGAACCCATTTTCGAATAGATAAGTAATTGTAAAATAATTTAATATGACCACTTTAGAAGCAAAAAAACTTATTAAACAAATTGGTAACACAACAGATAGGCATATAAAAAATAAATCTCACAACGCTTCACATTTAACCAAAGATAATGGTCACAAAACAAAGATTGTCGTATCCCACATATAGTGATAAGTAAAACCTGTCGTTCGCAGCTTTCCACACAAGTTAATATAAAATTAATCTTTTATCGATAATTTCATTTAGGCTAGGTTACCACTTTCGCTTTTGAATATATAGTTATACTTGAATATCAAACGAGGATAAGGTATAGGGTATTACAAATCAAACAGGTATTAATCAGATGGTGATTCGTTTATAGATTAACGCATACTGAGTCCTTACAATTGAAATGTAGAAAATATATCGAGTATGTGCTTTTCTGGATTGTGATGTTCATTGAATTAAAACCTATTCCTCATTGTCTTCGTTATCACTGCCGGCATTGATATTGAAGTATCTTAGTTCATACGTGTCTTTGAACGACGCGACCACTCGCAGCCAATCCCTGAGGTTATGTTTCTTCAAGTACCTCTTGGACAAGTATTTGAGGTACCTCTTCGAGAATGGAATATCTAGAAATGGTTAAAGTGAAATTAGTTTGAATTTGAACGTATATTGAATATAGAAGCGACAACGTACCCGAATTGACGACGATCTTGTTCTTGTCTCTGCTGATGGTAATGTGATTGCCGAAGTTGTTGGTCTTGCCGGCTACCTTTATGCGCTCTTTGAGGTATTTCTCGAAATTGGCGACGTCGAATATGCTATCCTCGGCGGGATGCATGCAGTCGACGACGAACTTGAGAGCCAACTTCTTCTTCTGGCCCTTTCCGCGCAGCTTGCCCTTTCCGGGGCGCACGGGTTTGCCCGCGCCTCTTACCGGTTTGGGGCCAGTCTTGGGCGCTTTGGGGGCCTTGGCGACCCCTTTGGCGGCGGCGGGCTTAGCGGCCCCCTTAGCGGGAGCGGGTTTGGCCGCGGGCTTAGCAACCCCCTTGACGGTCTTCTTCAAGCCCGCCGGCGGCTTCTTCACGGGCGCTGCTGCTTTCGTGCTCACCATGGCCGATAACCTAAAAAAAAAGAACACGACAGATGTCGTTAACCTGGCGATTGCACCTTGAAAAACGTCGATATGTGCGACGCGTGAAACGACTGCGACCATTTTTTACGCAAATTTCGACGGGAACGACGCGAAAATCCAATACTAACCGAACACGTGCCGGATCGGATCGACGTCAGGGAAAAATGGCCGACGCACAGTGTTGCCAACCGCCAACAAACATCGAAAGGACGCCTGCGCGAAAAAATAATATTCATATACTAAATATAATACATAATACACATAGTGATGGCCAAAATTGCGAGTTTTAAACAGAACGAAAAAAATTATAGGTTAAAATATGTTTTTTTTTATAAAGGGACTAGGAAATAATAAAACAATTCTATATAATATATAACTAATCATTTCGTTCAGCTAGGATCAAAAAACGTAAATTTAACATATTTAAAAATAATAAAATGTTTGTCTGTCAAAAACCAACATTTTTTTTAAATCTACGTATATAATACAATGCAAAATCCCAATACCAAGGTGACCAGATTTTGTAAATATCAAAGAATGAGACTAAAAATAAAAAGGCTGTAGGAAGTCATTTACACATGTATATATTTATTTAAGTTTTAATATGGCCGGAACTTGGAGCACTGACATGACGTATGCACATTCTTTTGGCGACTTTGGCGGGCTCGTACGGCCAGCGCGGCCTCGCGCACTATCCACCCATTTCAATATGAAACATATAACCATTAACTGTATTCAATAAAATACAACTGCAGCGGCTCAACCATTTTCAAATTGCCATCCGTCACCACCCGTTGATAAAAGACCATATTTGGACTGATACAATTATTTGCGTATAAATAAATATATACATATTTCAGAACGAATTGATCTAGTTTCTTACAGGCACATGATAATCTTAACGCCTTACTATTACTTATTCTACTGATAAAATGAGAGAGAGAAAGCTCTTTGTTATTTTATGGAATTTACACTGAATAAATTGGTTTAAGCTTGTCACATTTTATATTTCATATTAAGCGGAAAGCAATCATAATAATAAATCTTTTTTCTGTTTTTGACCGTTAGAGTAAATTATCAACTGATAAGTCTGTAGTTTGTGGTAAAATAAAAATAAAATCACTTCAATATACAATTGATTTTTTCCTTATATTAAATTCAAATAGATAATTGTGGTTTTTTGTTTTAATAATTATATCCGTTTCTGTGTTCTTATATTTAATTTTAAATGTTTAATTACATTTAATCTTTCAGCTCAAATTACTGTTTTTTTTTATTTTCTATACTATTTTTTCTTAGACAATATGAAAAATAAACGCACGCAGTATTTACATGATTAAAATAGAACTACAACAATAGTAAATGGAGCGATACGATTATAATCTTTTCAAACGTACCTAGAAAATAACAAAACTGTCCCGTGTACTTACAAATACCGGTTTCTTCTTCAAAACGACTGACCAATCACATGGTAGAAATTTAAAAGCACGTTATGATCACACGTTGAACGATGTTGTTGTGCATTGACTGTTGAAAATATATTTTTGTTATTATATTGCTATCTTTATAGAATTAAATTTAATTAGGTCATATATAAATAATTAATATTATTATTATGATATTATTTATATATGACCTAATTTTTCTATCTGCATTCATTTAGTGTTTTCCTCTCAACGCTTCACCGGAAATGATTTCAATCACACCTTACAGAATAACTTCGGTCTGTACTTTTCTGTTATTGGTGAAAAATTAATTCTAAAAATATATTGATTCATTAGTTTATACATTTTATTTATTTATATAAATCACTGTTCTGAGCAATTACTAATTTGTTTGTATTTTAAAACGTATTGTAGCAAAACAACATTTTTCTACATAAATACATTAGTGAGTGTGTGGGTTAGTGAGCGTTGATCAGAACAGTAAACACCCCATGAATAACTCTCTGCAACGAATCTACTTATATTACGAATCTACTTATATATTCTTAGAATAAATTTGACCCACGATAATAATATAGTACACTTTGGTTTACATTGTATATATTCGCTGATAATTAATGTAAACAACGCATTTCAGAATAATTGCTTTCTTATATTAAAAAGACGTAACTAAATATGTTATTAAATGCTATCATTTATTTTTCCGTTAACTCAAATGCAAATATCCACTTTTTAGAAGAAAAATATTTTTTGTAAAAAACAAATTAATTATTAATTATTTTTATACCAACGTCTTTATCAGCAACGTATTTGTTAATCTGGTTTTTAACGTTACTTTTATGAGTACGATAGTAGTTATCTGAATTTTTCTCTATTGTATTATATGATAAATGTATATATTAATATGAGATGTGTATTAATAATTGACGTAATTTAATATGACTTTAGTTTAAGAAATCCATTTAATTTCACCTGGAATACTTTTAAAATTTAAATGAATTTTGGTGCTGATAATTCAGCAATATCTTTTTTTTAATTTTTATAAATAGTTTTATTTCTGGTTATAAAAGTGTGGTCATTGTGATAAAACACATTTTTATGTTTATAACTTAAAGTTTTAATAATATTACAAAGAGACTTTTAAAAGTAGGTGTTTTATCTGTAGTAATTTGTAGCACGATGATTACTTTTCTAAAAGTTTTCTATGCTATGTTTTTCATAAATTTATTAATTTTATTTGTGACAGACTAATGAAGCTAAATAAAATATATCTCTCTGCATTCTATGTTTCAATTCAGCTGTATCAAGGCACTGCTTTACTATTTCGATATGAGATTGCATAGCTCTGAATATAAGCAGCTTCCACCTTATTCTAAGCACTTGTAAATAAGTTTTACAATTTAAAAAATAACGTTTCTATTCCGCATAGAAAAACAATGAACACATCTTAACATTCTCATCATAAGCGAGCACTTCGGTCTCTGCTAATTTGTTTGATCCATAGTAACTGTCTGCAGCTTGCTTGGTTTTCGTCTAAAACGATTCACGGTCACCAGCATTTTATTCTTCTTTACAATGGTGACTAATTCCTTTGCTACATAAGCTCAAAAATATATCATCCTTCTAGATTTGTCATGTAATTCTGCTGCAAGAGTTATTCAAGGGATTGTCGTCAGTTAGTAAGTTATCGTGGCTGCCTGTCAAATGAAAATTTCACCTCTTTTGGAGCTCTGCAGTGTTCCAACCTGTGGTCACTATTGTTTACACTATGTATAAACAACATATATATGCCCATTATAAACTGTACCTCTTTTTTAATTATGAATAATGATGAAATGGATTGTTCTCGAACTGACTGTGTTAACGCAAATAGGGTATAAATAATATATTTTACATGTCTTCTAGGATGCTCGGTTTTGTTGTAAGAAATGCATTTTAATTTAATAACTTATCAGTGATTCTTTGATAACACTTTATCCCGTAGCAATCTTGAAACAGGATAATAAAATAAAATACATATTACATTAGGATAATTCTATAATACATTACTGAAGTGTTGAAAAAAGTTTTTTTATTATCACAAAAACATTTCAAAAAATGAAAATATTTTTAAATATAAATATTGTCTATTTTTAAAAAATACGCAATTTGTGCGGAGGGAGGGGGGTGAAAGTTTAGCGCTCTGGGACGTTTTTATCATTACAACACTGCCTTCTGCCTCAAAATCTATCATCTATAATTGTATCTATAAATCTATAATCTATAATATGAAAATCTATAAATTGTAATTATCTGATTTATTATGTAAATGTATCGCGGAAAAATACTTAAAATAATAAAATTTTATTTGACATATTTTTAAAGATATTTACATAATAAGATAACATGTACACTCGGTGTATATTACAGTAAAAGAAAGGTTAATATCGCAATTAAAACTACACTAAAAGAAAGGTATTATTAAACTTAAAACGACCGTCTTTATACTGACCAAAAATTATATCCATACTGAGAAGTCGTTATAAATACTGATCATTTTGTTAATTAAATATTGCAATATTCAACATTTAAATATATTAACGTTATAAAAGCATAATATTGATGATTCACATACGTAAGAAAAATACCAAAGTCTACAGTTGCCGATCGCTGATTTCGCATTGACTACATAGCTCAGTTCCGTGAGGAAGCCGGCGCGTGCTGTGGCGTCTGCGGCGCGGGCTCTCGGCTATTTATATTACATCGAGTCATGAAACGGATGTTGAGTAAGGTTCGGACAAGATTTCTTTGTGTTGACACTTATCCTTATTATAATATTGACACTTATACTTATCCTCAAATACTTCTCTAATTGCATTGATCAATTTTTTGTTATGGAAACCTAATGTATTTTCCCACGAACCGACAAAATAATCGATTGTCTTCAAGCAACCGATGTTTGGTCGTTCGTGTTTTTGGCCATAAGCTGTTATCTTGCGTTCTGAATGGTTCACCTGGTATATTTTTGCTTCCGGCAGGTGTAATAACGTAAATCGCGAAAATACATTTTGGCCATAACATTTTTGTTTGCGATCGTAATTTAAAAAATGTATGTTATGGCCAAAAGTAAATTATTGAAAAACTAGAATTTCTTGTTTTTATATAGATAAGAGCGTATATGTAATTAACACCATCATTTATATTTATATAAGATAGGTCAGTTACGCAGAACATATGGCACACGAACGCATAAAATTAATTAATAAATAATTCTTAAGCGTTTTTCCCTTATTTATGTTATTGATTTAGATCTTTATCATAATTATTAAGGTGTCCAGATTTTGAAAATATCAAATGAGAGCACTAAAAATAAAAAGGTCTCGAATTTTTTTTCGAGGAGGATAAAAAGGACATTGCTGCGAGAGCTAAAATAAAATAATTCCCAATATTTTTGACCATCTCAAATTTTTTTGTTCGAAGAGGACAACGGAGGAAAAATTTATAAAAAATGTCATTTCAGAAATTTTAAATTTTTGCTCAAAGGCCATCTCGGAAATTTTTGTTTAAACAAATTGCTGCGGGAGCTAAAATAGGTCATTTCGGATTTTTTTTCATTTGTGGATGCTGCGGGAGCTAATCATTTCGGACATTTTTGTTCAAGGAGGATGTTTATTCAGTCACCTTATCATAATTAATGTTTAAAGAGATTACTAGTAAAATTTAAACGACATACACATATCAATTTGTAGTAATATTCGTGCCTCTTTAAATCATTTTTTTTGCATAACTAGGAGATAATTATTCTCATGGTATTTAATGATATAATTATAATATCTTATGTTGATCGAACAACGGTGGACGATGACATGAGTTTCCCAAAAAAATACAATTATATATATTAATACATTTTAAATATTACATTTACAATTAAAATATCAAAACTACAAATGTAAGTCTTAATATTGTTATAAAAAGTTTTAATATGAACGCTGGATTCTAAACGGGGACGTCATTTGGAGAGGAGGCAGGTGGGGGCTCTTTAATTTACCCAGAAAAATGAATCTTAATGAAATCGAAATAATAAAAAAATTACCACCGACTGGCCAACTTTTGCTTTTCCCTAGAAAAAGCTTAAATGACGTAGTATGTATTCATATTTCTTAATTAGTTTTAGAACTTTCATTTGGTTAGGTTTGAGTTTAAACAACAATTAGACGTTTCGCAACTGTTACAATGAAGTTATATTTTTAATAGTATCAATATATTTAATGCTTTAATGCACGAATCATTAATTTTAGTGCACACTACAAATAAAATGTTTTTTATTAAACATAGATATATTTATTTAATGCTTATTTTTTTAAAACTATTTGTTTTACGGAAAAAAGTATTTATTTCAATGCACATATATCTTGAAATAATTCTTTGGTTAATCTCTACAAAATATAAATGTACATTTATGTTAACCATACTGATCAAATTCATAATTTTTTCTTATAATTACGTTAATAATATATTTTCTCTGAGATGGACTAAAGTCTCATATTGAGTTAAATTTAACATAAAAAGAATAACACCATGAAATATACAAAAACATTTCTATATAAGTTATTACTTTTTGGTACATACATATTAATCAATTTCAGTCGTTTCATTAAGAATCTTAAAAAAGTTTTGATGGTATATTTACAAGCTGACGATTTATCATTTATAGTCTGTCATTGTGTATATATTTATATGTTTCGTACGATAGCGATGGTTCTTTATTCTGTATTAATTACTTTATTATCTATGCTAAAAATACTTAACAAAATTAATTGATAAAAAATTGCATATAATTGTTATTAAAAATATTATTTTATATTTCAGAATTCGCAAGATGGCGTCTTGCTTCAGTTCTTCCGAATCATTGGGAATCCGCTTAACGAGCAAGGATATTGAACGATTTGAGAGGGACTTTGATGTCGTCTTAAACAATGATAAAGGCCGTTATCACTTTAGAAAGTTTTTAGAATATAACAAATACAAATATGGCAAGAGAGCTTTCGACTGTTGGGAATTATGCTACGAAGTACTTAACACAGGCGGCGAAGAAAGTACTCCCCAGTTTAAAATTAAATATGATGAAATACATAAAGCCGCAAGACGAGTCGAAGACATCGACAAAGAAGCGATGAGGTCTTTGCTTAAAGCGAACAATTTTACGAGACAAATGAAGGCTGTGCAGAAAATAAAGATAGCGTCATTGGAAGTTTTCAGAGAATACTACAAAGATTTCATACCATACCTGAAGGATAATTATAGTGCAATGTCATGTAGTTGCACACCTTAATTTGTTCTAACTAAAAAAGTATTTGCATTTATTATACACTTAATAATTTAGAAACACAAATGTACATATTTCTAAATATGTATGCTTTATAATAAAATAAACTATTTTATATACATATTTTTATTTGTTTAATATAATGCTTAGATTAGTGACGTCATTTCAAAAATAAAATTGTAAATATTGACACACTAATAACTGTTGACCGAAGTCATATCATAAGATATACATATAAATACAACATATACAGAGTAACATCACGATAAAGAAGAACAGAATTTAATTTGCTTTTAAAGGAGTAAATTACCACAATATATCATTATATGTAGAACAATTCAACTGAAAGCTAATGTTACAAATCAAATGTTCTAGATTTGATGAACAATTTATTGATGAGGTCTTAACCTCATCCAAGATTTTTATCCTCCTTTCTCTATCCTGAGCCTACGAGTCCAACCCTTATTGGCGGGCACCCAGCTTGTGACAGCCGGATGAGCGGGACCCCACCCCCCATAGTACTATATATTTTATTGGTTTCATTAGTATTTCTTCAGAGCGCACGGGGAAACGTGCTCTCGTTGGCTGGCCTGAAATATCAAATGCCAAGTGAGAGTACAAAATAATCTATCAAAGCCTTTACGATCAATCAACAGCCTACGACAGGGCGATGCTTTAGCGTGCAATCTGTTCAAGATTTCCCTAAAAAAAGTAATCTGAAATGCCAAATTAGATATAACCGGCAGTGTTTATAATAAATCGATACAAATCTTCGCCTGCGCTGATGACATAGATATAGTGGTGAGATCAAAACAGGCACTAATAGAAGCCTATAACGCCATTCAATCATCAGCTAGGAAAATGGGGCTGAACGAAACATAAATAAAATTACATGTCAGTTATGCCTAGTTTGAGGAGCTAATATCCAGAAAATCTCGAAATGAACGAGTACACTTTTGAGTGTGTCAGTGACTTTGTATACGATGTCAGCAAGGAGATCAAGATCGCCGTTGTTGTTCTCTTCTCCATACTGTTAATCTTTCAACAGCCCGACTTTGTGGCTTTCAACCTCTTGAATTCGCATCAAATAGAAATATTATATACATGTTTTTATTGTTTAACAGCGAATCGCTTAGTGCATCAGCGCGGCAAATAATATCAGATTATATTCTTTAACAATATTGTTTGATAATTTTAAGTGAATATTGCGCCTTTATTTGGTATCACGGCAACCCACAAGATCTGTCGCCCCAAGCGATCATCTGTACTGCCTACCCCTATTAGGTTGTCTACCTACTGTCTGCTAGGTTGCAATTTAGCTGTTAAGGGTTTATTGGAGAAAGGTGCAGATCCAAATCTAACAACTTCCTATGATAGTATCAAGCTTTTTGCATATGCATGTTATAACGGATATTACAAAATAGTAGATTTTCTCGTAAAGAACAAAGAAACCAAGTTCATAGTGGATAATTTCTTACTCTTAAAATTAGTAAAAATGTGAAGTTAGAAAACCACAATATCAACGGGTAACTTTGTATATACAGTTGAAGAAAAGAGCGAAACTATAGCGGACAGTCTTCAAAATCAATGCTCGGTCGATTTAAGTAAACTTAAACGTAAATTTAAAAATAAAACAGAAAAGTGCATAAAATCCTTTTTTGAAAAAACAGCGGATACTAATATTGATATAAAAATTACCCTATCTGAACTAGAAAACTTCATCCGTCTACTTCCTAATCGAAAGGCACCCGGCAATGATTCCATACCAAATAAAGCTTTCAAAATCCTCCCCCCAAGTGCCATAAATTATTTTTTAAATATAATTAATTCTTCTCTCGAGTGCCTATACTTCCCAACGGTGTGGAAGCAAGCAAACGTAATAATCCTTCGCAAACCGGGAACAGACCCTTCATTAGCCTCTAGTTACCGACCTATAAATTTGCTACCCGTTGCTAGCAAAATTTACGAAAAAATTATTCAAGCTAAATTAATAGTTCATGTTAAAGAAAATAAAATCTTGCCCGATGAACAGTTCGGCTTTAGAAACGCACACTCTGCTACTGATCAACTTCATCGAGTGGTGAAACATATCCAAAGGGGCTTTGACAAGAGAATGTCCACTGGAGTAGTGTTCCTGGACATCGCCAAAGCCTTCGATCGTGTCTGGCACACAGGCATCATATTCAAACTAATACATTTCAAATTCCCTGCTAATTTAATTAAACTAATCAACTCTTTTTTAAATGGGAGAAATTTCAACATAAAACTTGAAAATCATTTGTCAAATCCCAGACCTATAACTGCTGGAGTGCCCCAAGGCTCAATACTGGGTCCTTTATTATTCACTATATTTACGAGCGACTTTCCAACCAAACACCGCGGTAACGACATAACTGCTCTATTCGCTGATGATACAGCTATTTTGTGTACCTATAAAAATCCTCATCGAGCGGTAATTAAACTTCAAAATAAAATTAAAAATATTGAAAAATGGTTCGACAAATGGCTGGTCACTGCAAATCCACTAAAAAGCGTCGCAGTAATGTTCTCTCTTAGAAGAAAAAAAGCCTTTGCTATAGAAAATTTAGCCAAAATTAAAAAGTATAATAAACCGATAGAATGGCATAATAAGGCCAAATACTTAGGTCTTACCTTAGACTCTAAACTTTCGTGGAAACCACACATAGACACTCTAATTCATCGAGTTAAATACACAAGAGCTAAGCTTTACCCCCTTCTTTGCCGCAAAAGTAAATTAAGTATAAAAAATAAACTGCTAATTTATAAAGCAATAATCAGACCCTCAATGTCTTATGCATCCCCTGTGTGGAGACATATTATAAATACTCGCAAATACCCTCAAAAATTACAAGCCCAGCGGAATATTTCATTGAGAATCGCAGCAAACGCTCCTTGGTATGTTCGCAATTCGATGTTGCACCAGGATCTACAAATAGACACTCTTAAGAATCATTTTGAAAGGCTTAATAATAGACACCGCGAAAGAATACGAAATCATGCAAATGGCTTAATAGCTGATTTGCTTGATTAATTCCAGCTAATATTTCTTTAACTCAAACAAATAAAATAATAATAAAAAGGTGATGCGTGCTAACACACACAGACACCAATCCTCGTCAAGCAGGTGAGAGACTTAAGTCTAGAAACTGCGATAAAATATTAGATATTATAAAACTTCCAGTCATAACTCATTAAATGGAAACGAATTAGTTATTTATTTTACTTCAATTTGCAATGCTGTTTTATTTTGGATATCACTAAATTCATATGACACAACTATTATACCTTCTACCTTAATGCAGACATTGAAAGATTTAACTATTATAGGAGTTATATTTTTGACCATAAGAAAAACCATGCAGATTCTATTATCGGTAAAGAATATTTGCAAAACCACGATAATTGGTTAGAAATGATCTCGATAATCTTTTGTTACTTGTTTTTTTTAACAATAACTTCAATAACCGAGAGATTCAAGCAGTGACAATATTGCTATCATCAGCAGTATTAGTTTTACTGATTGGTCTATATCTTTCATTATTCACTTTCATTATTGTGGTATTGTATTTTAATTATTTCATTTGCTCTGAGTTTCTACACTTTGTTCATAGCGGATAGTAATAAAATTTAAGACGAGTTTGACGAAACGAAAACATCCGATAAGATGAAAAAAACTTTTTTTCAGATCCAGGAATGTCGTTATATAAAACAATAATAATGCTGATGGGCGAATTTGAAGCTACAGATGTTGATTTCAAGAAGTCGCTCGTTAGCTATGTCATATTTATACTATTCGTTTACTTGATTTCTATTGTTTTATTCAATCTCCTGAATGGCTTAGCAGTCAACGATACGCAAGCCATTAGAGATGCCGCAGAATTAGTATACAATTAATATCATATTTTGAAGGGACTCTTTTGGAGACACGCATACTTATAAAAATACTGATTCAATCGTGCATAACATATGTCAATGGCTACAGTGTCACTCGAGTTTTAAACTATTGGCTGAGATCTGCTTGTTCCCGAATTATTTACAAGCTGCATTAAAGTTAACCAACAGTTGAAAGTTGAGATACCCAACAACGAAGTTGTGGAAACGCGGCATAAATTTGTTGAATTAAATCAGAACCACTTTAAAACTTTTGTTGATCTCAAAATGGATCATCAAATAGTAGAATCAGCCTTATCCATAATTAGCAATAAGTACCATGAAAATGAGAATGATTATAATGGTTTGCATATGAAGTTGGAAGAACTCGTGAAAGAATTAAAAGAAATTCGTGATTTGATTGGGAAATGAATATATCTCATAGTTCTAAAGTATTAATTATGTATAAATAAAAAAATATTACTTATACCCATTAATGTTTCTATTTTTTACTTATAAAATAAATAAATGCACAATATATATGTTTATAAAAATATGTCTGACAGTTTGATGAGTGAAACATGAACTTTTTATGATTAAAGAACAGTTCTAATCCATCTATACTATAGATGGTATATAGGTATATATAGGTCCTCTGAATAATAATCAATGATATAGATTCTATATCATTGATTATTATTCAGAGGACCTACGCATTTGTTTAAAATAAATATATCTATAATTATTATATTTTTTTTGTATTTACAAATGACGCATAAAAGAGTCAACAGCACGTAATGTGTTATGTCATTAAAACAGAACACTGTAGAGGCATATACTCTATATTATTTAATTGTTGCTTAAGTGAACTATTAACATATTTTCTGGGCATGATACCGGATAATAGTCACTTGAAAAACCCATCACTACTTTTTAGGTTATATTATATTTTAAGAAGTTTTAGATTGAATATTAATGTATAACAATGGATTTACTGGATTAATGTCATCTTTGATGTTTGCAATATGTAATATATTAATGTGTGTAAATACAATAATTTTCAAAGAAAAGAAAATATTGTTCATATATATTTATTGCTTATATATCATCAGTTTCTACAGTGCTCTTTTTCCATTTTCTCATCCATTTAATGATCCTTCTTACGTTGTCTTCTTGTTCGCTTTCTGTATTGTTCAAAAGTTCGAAAATAATGTTGGGTTCGTACGATGATTGAGCTTCTTCAAGTATTGTTTGAAATATTTCACATTGTACGTTATCTTCTAATTTTTTACCCGAATATCCTCTACAAAAATGCACAATAAACATAACATGTATTAAGATTATATCATTTATAAACATACCTAGCCAATAATCTATCATACAACTTTGTGTTATCCGTTCTCAACACAAAAACAGCATCAAACCACCTTTCTGGGAAAAAGTCGCAGCCGTGATAGTCGACAAGGTTACCTCCAGGGGCCATTAGAGGTTCCATAAAGTCTAGTAGCTAAATTTAAAACGATTTACATATTTTAACCTAATAAAAACAATTACCTTACAACCTTACTTTATCGTCGTCTAAAACGTGTGTCGAGTACTCTTCATCAAATTCAGTAAAGCAATCATGGTCTTTGGCTATTTTGGATACATCTCTCCATTTCAGACCTGTTGCTGTCGCCAATATTCTACACAAGCTAGATTTACCAACTCCTGGTGTTCCTATTATTAGCATAAAAACGTATTAAATGTGATGATGCATAGCAATTATTATTGAAATGATATCAGAATTTCATAAAATACCGGTTATTAATATGTTTGGTTCGGTCTTTTCCGCCATTGTGTGTAAATTCACGCTGACTAACAAACGTCAAAATTTTAACCTAAAATATATTAAAACCGAATAAGCGAGCATTAACTATGTTTTAAAAATAAATTATCTTGTAAAATTTGCAAATACGGAATTGGGAAACAATAATAAATTTACTTATAAAACACACTTACATCAATATATAAATTTTAGGGTAATTTCAAAGTAAACTATTTTTGTTAATAAAATTTTGACCATATTAAAAATCATAAAATTGCTTTAAAAATATTAGGTAATAATATTCATTAATAATTAAAAAAAAGAGCAGCTTAATACAATTAAATAATATTCTGACACCTCATATTTACAAATAATTGACTTAAATTAAAATTAGGTGAGTGATAAAAAACTACACTAAAATGTATCTTAAAAATATCTCACAGAAATAAGCATAAAAATAAATTATTTTAATTTAAGTGTGGGAGCCTAAATTTTGTTATGGCCAAAACTTGGCGGCACTTGGGTAACACTGGCGTTACGGTTATTCTCTCCCACGGAAACCCTCAGCTTGTTCGGGCACGCGTCGCGGGCTCGTGCCTCGTCCAAATGTAAACAACTTTAATCGTCAATAAAAACATTACCGCAGAGGCCCAATCTGTGTCTAATTGCCATCCGTCGCCAAAATAAGCATCGTTCATTTATTCAAGGACGGGTCCAGGGAAGAGGCGATGGAAGTGATAGTCCCCCTTTCTTCTAAATTGCAATATCGTTTGAAAATCGTATTGCGTTTTAATCTTTAAGCGAAAATTTAATGTTAATTAAAAAAATGTCACGGGAGTCATTCAAGCGTCTTTTTATTACCATAAGGCTGACTCGTCAATGCACCAAACAGATTTACTAATTATTAAAATAATAAAATTGTAGATTTGAGAAATATTATTATATACTATAAAAAAGGTCATTTAGAATTTTTTTCAAATACCATCTTAGAATTTTTTCCAAAGAATCGAAGAGATACCGATATCGTTTGAAGTATAATCAAAAGGCACCCTCATTCGGAGTAAATGCCGCTTCCACTTGGAGCCCCAGGCGACCGCTCGTTCTGCGTCTCCGTTTCACTGTGTGATATACGTATCGTGTGGATTTTTTACCGTACGGGCTTATTACCATGTGACTTTTTACCGTGTGGTCATTTTACCGTATAGGCAATATTACGTGAGAAAAATTCTCAAAGTCCCCCCAAGAATAAAAATAGTTGACTCGTATAGTAAAAATAGACATATACATACACAAACTAATTTCATTTTAGAATTGGGGACTATATTTTCATTTTAAACTTAAAATTTTGCATATGCAATATTTAAAAATTTTGTGAATATCAAATATCACATAATTTTTTTTTTTAATATTATAAACACAATAAATAGGAAACAGAAAACGATTCAAACAAATCCGGCGCTCTTAATATGAATCCATTAACACAATAAATCTCAAGGTAATCGATTAAAAGACCGAAATCTCTATGATATATTCAAAGCCGGTCCAGGTCAAAGATATGTAGAGGGAGGTTGAGTAGAAAAAAGTCGAGAATTGATATTGGTGGAGGAGGGGAGTGGGTGAATTTATCTCACGAAATATTGCTCACACGCGTAAAGTCCTACGATAAGATGTACACAGTGTAACGAATACGGTAAATGACCGTAAATCGTTTGTCACATTACTAGATATTTAATATTTTCTTTGATTAATAATTTAGCTTTGTACCAAACCTTTTTATGTTTCATTTATTTTATTAATTACTAATTTACCCATGTATCAAACCTTTTTATGGTATGTGTTTTATTGATTGATAATTTATATGTATATCAAACCTTTTTATGTTTAATTGATTAATAATTTAATAGCTTATCAAAATATTTTTGTATTTGATAATTGTAATTTTATTTACGATACTTTGTTATATTTATAATTCATGTGAGCCTTGAATTAGTTTAAAATTATACAAATTATATTGTCTAAAAATAAAAATAAAATAACAGTTAAAATTGTATAATAATCTAGTACATACTGTTCAAATGTGTATAATATATACTGTGTGACATATACACAAAGAATATTATTGCACCAACCTATAACATACTTTTCTTTGTAACTTTGTAATCACTTTTTTTTATGTTTTGTTACATACTTGTTTTTGAATTACCTTACCTTAGTACTAACCAGTTCACGTATCCCTATATTTATCCACATATAATAGAAAAAATGTGAAATTTGTAATTCTTATTTAACTTTTAAACTCTATGTTTTAATCATTTTATTATTACTATGAAATGAGATATTTTATATGAAGAGAGCTTCAAAACATTTATACAATAAAAAAAAATTATAACCAGTTATGCATACAGTGACATTAATCGACTTTACAAATTTGCTACTGACTGAAAGTCTTAGCATACATTTATTCAAAATACAAATTTAATAACTATCGGTATCTGTTTTTCAATGTAAAATAATCTTATCTTAATAGTCAACAGTTTCGTTTTATTCGATATAAGGACTATTAAGATAAGGATTTTGACTTAATTCAAATGATGATCAAGTTTCAGTCTTTTCTTTATCATACTTTTATATATTTATCATTTTTTTTTGGTATATTAAAAAGATAATATGTATGTAAGTATATATGTATAACTTTTTTATCGGGCTCAGCCTGGATAGACGTGACTAGTTCAGACCGTACATAGTATTTATATAAGCAGAATTCTATTGTTGCACATGGCGCCAGCTCAACTCTTCTTCAATGGATCGACACCTTGACTTTCCAGTTTGAAGAAGCCACAACGAGCTCTACGCAGTAAAAGTATGTAGTGCTCTTTGCAGCCGTATAATAATAAATAATAAATAAGACTTATAGAATAATAATTGAAAGGTAGATTGTTCAACCGATGCTGTAAACCGTTAATTTCAGTGAAACAATTAATTCGAATGGAATTTGGTGAATCGTCTCAATACCTTTGATGGACTTTCTCTCGTGCCAATATCAAGTTGTATGCTATACCTATGTTCGGGTTGATTTGATATCTCTCTAGTTTGTGTGGATTAAAAGATACACGCTTTGGGTAAAGGCCTCGCTGAATTTTTATTGTCTTCGATGCACCTAAGGGCTTTTTTATATGACAATACATAACTCTTTTAATGCAAATAGTTTTTAATAACCTTAATCTTCTTTAGTATAAGACATTAAAAATCGTCTGTGTTTTGAGCAACTACTTTGACTTCGTATTGTGATTCTTTACAAATCATTAATGATAATTGCGTTTTAGGTACAGCTCGGTGTCTAATTGCATTCTTTACTTTGGCTGTGTGACTTATTAAGATTTTGATGCCAAAACGGCTGTTTCATGTACAGTTTATAGCACATAAATATAATTCATAGCAATAAACAATACAATAAAAATGCAGGTGCTATTATTGGATGGTCGTGTTGATTAAAGTAGAGTCGTAGAGCCTTGCAGTTGTGAAGATGGTGAGTCTCCATTGTCTCTGATTCCTATTGTCAGCTGAGTTGAGCTAGTGAGTGTGTCGTGAGTCGTCTACCAATGAGCCGTGAGCTGTCTCTCATATGTGTCAAGTATTTAATACTTTTTCTTAGACTAAACTTGTATTTGTATGAGTGGGAGAAAATGTCAATTTAAGACCAATAAATCGCATTATTGTTTAACCACACCTATATCCCTTGGTGAAAGCATGTATTTAATGTGTGGCCAGTTGTGGGTGACCATCTGATAATAACAAAGGATAAGTACTACAATGCTATTCTGTGTGTGCAAGGTCACACGTATTGTTTCTTAAGACTCATGCATTAATGAGTCTTGATGTTATAGTGATTGAATAATGGCTTTTGAAAATTTATATGGCAATTGTTAGTAGTTACTAAAGATTTAATTTGTTTTATTAGGCCATACAAATTTATTGTTCTAGCTTTCTAGAGGGCCATTGTTGAAACCCCCACAGCTTGATTGTTTCATGGATTTCCAGGATGGCGGAAAGTGAGCAAGAACTGAGTGAGTTGTCGAAGATACAGCCAGTCATGGTTAATAGCACCACCGAAGATATTTAGCTTCGGTTCCAGAACTGGTTGGGGGAAGCACAAGGAGATGAACCTGGCGCAACCGGTGGAAGCCAACCAATTTACAGAAACCAGAGCTCAATGGAAACAGCATTGAATCTACCAACGGTTAGAAATCCCCCTCTTCGGACACCGTCGAACGTTAGCTTAGCTTCCATAATGACATCCAATTCGGAGATAGTCAAATATATTCGCATGTTCGAGAGGAACCACGAGAACGAATGGGATGAAGAGAGCGATCTGCCATTGAATGAAGAAAGAAGGTAAATATAATATTTAAAAAAATGCAGTATTGTCCTTTTTAAAGCATCTTTTTTGCTCTGCGCCCAAAGGCAACTTGTGCGTAGATCCAGCTCTGCTACTGAAATCAAATTGACTATTTTTTATATAATATATGATCATTTTGTTTTTGTTACAGATCAAATGATTCACTAGCAGAGATTTTCATAGTTGCTCAAGAAGAACTCATTTCTGCCTTAATATTTGAAAACAAGGAATTGTTTAAAAAGCTCTTGAATTCGAAGAAAGTCGATCCTAATTATGTGTCCATAGGTCTATTAAATAGAAAAACATGTCTTGACTTTGCCTGTTCTAAGCAAGGCATGTCTGAATATGTTAAGCTTTTATTGGAAAACAAAACCGATATTAATAAGTTCAACGAAGAATATAAAAAAGCTCCGATACACTTTGCCGCCGTAACAGGAGATGTAGAAACAATCAAAGTGTTGCTTAGTAGTGAACATATAGATATGGACAGTATAAGCTTTGACCAAACTGCTTTACATTTAGTGATTCAACACAGAAGATACTTCAAGCGCAAAAATTACAAAAAACTTGTTAAAGTTTTAGTAGATGCAGGAGCAAATGTAAACATGCCTAATTATCAATTTGTGACGCCTATACACTTGGCAACTCAAAATGGTTCAGAAAATATCATAAAATGTATACTCGATTACTCTAAGAAGCTTGTAGATATAGAAAATTACAAAGATTTAAATGGCAAGACTACAAAAATGCTATTTGAAGAGCAGTTTCCTCATTTCCTTGAGCACCAGAATATATCTTCCGATATTGATGCTGTAGAAGATTATCATATACTACGCTCACATCTAGCGAACAATAAAGAAGATCAGTTTATTACAGTTTTGAATAAGGTAAAAAGTGATACATTATTTAACATTATGAATAAAAAGAACGGTGTCCATACGCTTATTCAGATGGCTTGCATGCTAGGTTGTAATTTTGCTGTTAAAGGGTTATTGGAGAAAGGTGCAGATCCAAATCTAGCAACTTCCTATGATAGTATCAAGCCTTTTGCATATGCATGTTGTAACGGATATTACAAAATAGTAGATCTTCTCATAGCGAACAAAGAAACCGAATTCATAGTGGATAATTTCTTACTGTTGAAATTAATTAAAAATGTGAAATTAGAAAACCACAATATCAACTATAAGTATTGTTTTATGGTTCTTTTTAATTCTAATGAAGCAATTTTCGATATAAATTGTAAAGATTATTTAGGTTGTACGCCTTTATATTATGCAGTTAGAAGCGGTGATCAAGATGTTGTAATGAAGTGTCTGAAGACAGGTGCTTATCTTGGAGACAATATTGAACATGAAAATCCTCCTCTAGCGAAAATTTCACCGAAAATGTTAGACTCGTATTTGGATTTGTGTCTGAATACTAACAATGACTCTTCAAATGATGACAACTACAACATAGAATTTAATTATATTTCTTTCATGCCGCCTAATAAAAAAAGGAATGAAAAATGCAGTGATGTCTCCGATAAATGCAATACAACTGTGAAAGATCAATTACTAGTACCAGAGACTGACATTTTTGTATACATGTCGAAGAACCATAATTTAAAAAGATTATTAAAGCTTCCAGTCATAACGAGCTTTCTTTACATGAAATGGAAACGAATTAGTTGTTTATTTTACTTCAATCTGCAATGCTACGTTTTGTTTTGGATTTCGCTAAATTCATACATATTATTGGGCGCCGAAACATATGACACAACTATTATACCTTCTGCCGTAATGCAGACATTGAAAGTTTTAACTATTATAGGAGTTATATTTTTGACCATAAGAGAAACCATGCAGATTCTATTATCGGTAAAAAAATATTGGCAAAACCATGATAGCTGGTTAGAAATGATCTTGATAATATTTTGTTACTTGTTTTTCTTTAACAATAACTTCAAAAACCGAGAGATTCAAGCAGTGGCAATATTGATATCATCAGCAGTATTGGTTTTATTGATTGGTTAACATCCATCATTATCCACAAACATAGTTATGTTTAAAACTGTAACGTGGAACTTCTTCAAATTTTTATTATGGTATTGCTTTTTGATTATTTCATTTGCTCTGAGTTTCTACACATTGTTCAGAGCGGATAGTAATAAAATTAAAGATGAGTTTGACGAAACGAAAATGTCCGATAAGGAAGATGAAAAAAACTTTTTTTCAGATCCAGGAATGTCGTTATTTAAAACAATAATAATGCTGACGGGGGAATTTGAAGCTTCAGATGTTGATTTCAAGAAGTCGCTCGTTAGCTATATTATATTTATACTATTCGTTTTCTTGATTTCGATTGTTTTATTCAATCTCCTGAATGGCTTAGCAGTCAGCGATACGCAAGCCATTAGAGATGATGCAGAATTAGTCGGCATTGTGTCTCGTATACAGTTAATATCACATTTCGAAGGCATTCTTTTAGGAGACACGCATACATACAAAAATACTGATTCAATCGTGCATAACATATGTCATTGGCTACAGTGTCACTCGTGCTTTAAACTATTGGCTGAGAAGATCTGCTTGTTCCCGAATTATTTACCAGCTGCTCGATTACACATCAAAGTTAACCAACAGTCGAAAGTTGAGATACCCAACATCGATGTTATGGAAACGCGGCATAAATTTGTTGAATTAAATCAGAACCACTTTAAAACTTTTGTTGATCTCAAAATGGATCATCAAATAGTAGAATCAGCCATATCCATAATTAGCAATAAGTACCATG
Source organism: Plectrocnemia conspersa (assembly GCF_051122295.1). Lineage (NCBI taxonomy): Eukaryota > Metazoa > Arthropoda > Insecta > Trichoptera > Polycentropodidae > Plectrocnemia > Plectrocnemia conspersa. Next base: position 3,624,559 of record NW_028277177.1, on the reverse strand, counting down.
AAAAAGAGAATGATAATAATGGTTTGCATATAAAGTTGGAAGAACTCATGAAAGAATTAAAAGAAATCCGTAATCTGGTTGGGAAATGAATATGTCTCACAATTTTATGTTTTACTTGCATATATATAAAAAAATACTTAATATTTATATTTTTACCAAAAATAAATTTATCATTATTATTACTATTGTTTTACTGAAATCATATCTACAGCTTTTAATACTATTAATTTTCTTAAAAAGCAAGAAAATTGGTGAATCTTCAAGTATATTGTGCAATAGTGAATGCTATGAAACAGATACGTACTGTATGTAAACTTTAAGTCTTCTCGAATATCGAGTCGAACTCTTGACTGTTATAAACAACATACAAAAATAGGAAGGTAAATACACAAAAGGGCGAAATGGTGCAGAAATGCACTTCTAAGTAGTGGTACATACAAAAAAAAATCGTCTACCTGAATAATTCAAATCCTTGTTTCGTTTAAACAGTTTGTTTAAGAAAATATCAATAATATATTATATTATAAATATGAACAAATACTTAAAAAAACATTCGAATAACGAATACTAAAAAACTGACAAATATATTCGGTATTCGAATATTCAAATATTCGGATTGGAGGCTCTAGTCGTGAGCCTAAAATAATTGGACCGTTTGTCAAGGAACGGCACGGACTGGGTACAGACGTCGGACGCGTGATCGGATTTGTCCGCCCGGCACCCGCCATGGACAAATCCGTCGGACAGATCCGCGCGTGTATGGGCAACTCAAATCAAAATCAGATCATAAGCCTGGGCGAATACGGTAGGAAAAAATCCACCGTTTTCGTATTGAGATCCATTACATTATTAATAATAAGTTAGTAAATGGTCTCGTTTTAGCGCTCCTTTATGTAAAGAGCGCAATAAATGTATCAAAAGCAGCCAATAAAAACCTGCAGATATAAAGATTTTTTATTTTATTAAAATAAAATATGTGCATTTTACGTGATTGTTAATAATTGCTGCTTTAGTACGTAATTTATTTTAAAAAAATGTTAGAAATGCGTCAGAGATTATATTTATAGTATGTATATATATTGCATAAACAAGAAAAAATACTATCTAAACATTAGTGATGATATCGAGATAACATCTGCTATAAACAATACAGACAGCGTACGTTACTTGTTATTTTTTTCTGGTTAATACCTTTCATATTCCATAAATATATATACATACTTACCCTAAAATATATTCTTTTGCACTTTTAAGCTTCTATGAGATTGTGAACATCATATTTAAAAAAAAATATACATCTATATAATTATAAATAATATAATAATACAGCTACTGTAATTAATCGTTAAGATTAATTTATTTATTTACATGTACTTAAAAAATACTTAAAATTAAACAAATAATCAACAAGATGGTTTTCCCAATTGATCATAGTGGTCTGTAAAGTGTTAAAAATACGTCTAAAATTAATCATTTAAAAAGATATGATTATACAAAAATCAACTAACGAAAAAATGCATAGAAATCAATTTTTTTCATAGTTTCTTGTTCGATGCTAAGAATAGCTAAATTACTAAGACGATCTTGTTTTATTGAAGATCGTAAATATATTACTAACTAAATTAGTTTAAATTTGCTGAATAAAAGCTCACAGTGTGCAATCTGCAATTGTCAATTAAATTTACAGGAAAATCGAAGATTAGAAAATATATCAATAATTCGAGAATATATCATACCATGGGAAATCTACAATAACATAACATTTTGAAAAGTTATTTCATCCTTGTTAGTTAAACTTTTTCTTAGAATTATAATCATTATATTCGTTGTTATTGTAATGATTATTATTTTGTAGAAATAAGGCCCATGAATATTAGTAAGAAAGGATGAGTCGTCACATCAGAAAGTGAAGATAGTTCGGAGCTTAATGAATAAGTACAGATCAAAGAATTTAATAATAATAAGAATATTGTAACTGTCAGATCATTATCAGACGAGAAAAGTTCTGGATATAACAAGGAGAACGATGATACGTACATTAAAAAATATGAAAAGCTAAAAGTAATAGTGGAAAAAATATTGTACGCAAACAGGATAAATTGTTCCTGAAAAAAGATTGAAAATAAAAACTCTCACTGTAAGCAAGGTTGCAGGAAACTGCTCTTCAAATAGCATTTTTGTAGTCTTGCCATTTAAATCTTTGTAATTTTCTATATCTACAAGCTTCTTAGAGTAATCGAGTATACATTTTATGATATTTTCTGAACCATTTTGAATTGCCAAGTGTATAGGCGTCACAAATTGATAATTAGGCATGTTTACATTTGCTCCTGCATCTACTAAAACTTTAACAAGTTTTTTGTAATTTTTGCGCTTGAAGTATCTTCTGTGTTGAATCACTAAATGTAAAGCAGTTTGGTCAAAGCTTATACTGTCCATATCTATATGTTCACTACTAAGCAACACTTTGATTGTTTCTACATCTCCTGTTACGGCGGCAAAGTGTATCGGAGCTTTTTTATATTCTTCGTTGAACTTATTAATATCGGCTTTGTTTTCCAATAAAAGCTTAACATATTCAGACATGCCTTGCTTAGAACAGGCAAAGTCAAGACATGTTTTTCTATTTAATAGACCTATGGACACATAATTAGGATCGACTTTCTTCGAATTCAAGAGCTTTTTAAACAATTCCTTGTTTTCAAATATTAAGGCAGAAATGAGTTCTTCTTGAGCAACTATGAAAATTTCTGCTAGTGAATCATTTGATCTGTAACAAAAACAAAATGATCATATATTATATAAAAAACAGTAAATTTGATTTCAGTAGCAGAGCTGGATCTTTATGCGCAGAGCAAAAAAGGATGCTTTAAAAAAAGGACAATACTGCATTTTAAAAAATATTATATTTACCTTCTTTCTTCATTCAGTGGCAGTTCACTCTCTTCATCCCATTCGCTCTCGTGGTTCCTCTCGAACATGCGAATATATTTGACTATCTCCGAATTGGATGTCATTATAGAAGCTAAGCTAACGTTCGACGGTGTCCGAAGAGGGGGATTTCTAACCGTTGGTAGATTCCATGCTGTTTCCATTGAGCTCTGGTTTCTGTAAATTGGTTGGCTTCCACCGGTTGCGCCAGGTTCATCTCCTTGTGCTTCCCCCAACCAGTTCTGGAACCGAAGCTTAATATCTTCGGTGGTGCTATTAACCATGACTGGCTGTATCTTCGACAACTCACTCAGTTCTTGCTCACTTTCCGCCATCCTGGAAATCCATGAAACAATCAAGCTGTGGGGGTTTCAACAATGGCCCTCTAGAAAGCTAGAACAATAAATTTGTATGGCCTAATAAAACAAATTAAATCTTTAGTAACTACTAACAATTGCCATATAAATTTTCAAAAGCCATTATTCAATCACTATAACATCAAGACTCATTAATGCATGAGTCTTAAGAAACAATATGTGTGACCTTGCACACACAGAATAGCATTGTAGTACTTATCCTTTGTTATTATCAGATGGTCACCCACAACTGGCCACACATTAAATACATGCTTTCACCAAGGGATATATATAGATGTGGTTAAACAATAATGCGATTTATTGGTCTCATACAAATACAAGTTTAGTCTAAGAAAAAGTATTAAATACTTGACACATATGAGAGACAGCTCACGGCTTATTGGTAGACGACTCACGACACACTCACTAGCTCAACTCAGCTGACAATAGGAATCAGAGACAATGGAGACTCACCATCTTCACAACTGCAAGGCTCTACGACTCTATTTTAATCAACACGACCATCCAATGATAGCACCTGCATTTTTATTGTATTGTTTATTGCTATGAATTATATTTATGTGCTATAAACTGTACATGAAACAGCCGTTTTGGCATCAACATCTTAATAAGTCACACAGCCAAAGTAAAGAATGCAATTAGACACCGAGCTGTACCTAAAACGCAATTATCATTAATGATTTGTAAAGAATCACAATACGAAGTCAAAGTAGTTGCTCAAAACACAGACGATTTTTAATGTCTTATACTAAAGAAGATTAAAGTTATTAAAAACTATTTGCATTAAAAGAGTTATGTATTGTCATATAAAAAAGCCCTTAGGTGCATCGAAGACAATAAAAATTCAGCGAGGCCTTTACCCAAAGCGTGTATCTTTTAATCCACACAAACTAGAGAGATATCAAATCAACCCGAACATAGGTATAGCATACAACTTGATATTGGCACAAGAGAAAGTCCATCAAAAGTATTGAGACGATTCACCAAATTCCATTCGAATTAATTGTTTCACTGAAATTAACGGTTTACAGCATCGGTTGAACAATCTATCTATAAGTCTTATTTATTATTTATTATTATACGGCTGCAAAGAGCACTACATACTTTTACTGCGTAGAGCTCGTTGTGGCTTCTTCAAACTGGAAAGTCAAGGTGTCGATCCATTGAAGAAGAGTTGAGCTGGCGCCATGTGCAACACTAGAATTCTGCTTATATAAATACTATGTACGGTCTGAACTAGTCACGTCTATCCAGGCTATATATATATATATATATATATATATATATATATATATATATATATATATATATATATATGAATTTTTAGATTTTCGCGAGTATAATTATTTTTTAAATCTCGGGATTCATCGCGATTATAGAATAGAAGTAAGCATAAATCGCGATGAATCCCGAGATTTAAAATAAATATATATATATATATATATATATATATATATATATATATATATATATATATATATATATATATATATATATATATATATATATATATATATATATATATATATATATATATATATATATATATATATATATATATATATATATATATATATATATATATATACCGACAATTGTTTTAGTGACAAATGGCAATTATACACAGATTGTACCGCTGCAGTATTATTTATTGAATTAATATAATAGTTAAATGTTTATTGAATGTTATGAATGAGATCAGCGGATGAGGCACCGCTGGCCGTCACGCTCCCGTCTAGTTCCACCAAAGAATAAATTTTGCTCTCGCCGCCGTCATATCAGTCTTGCGAAAATGGCCAAATAAATCGCTCCACCGCAGTTTTATGACCTATATAAACTGTTTTATTTGGTAAAAATTAAGAAAAATATTACTGGGAATAGAAATCAAAATGGCAGTAAGAATGGATTTGACTAGGCATTTCAGAATTAATGGCTTTCATAAAAACGCCACTCGTTACATTATTTTAATGCGTAATGGCAACACTTTTATTGTATCTTTTCAAACGCTTCCTAAGGTCGTACACTATGAAAAAAGGTATGTATAAATAAGTACTCTCTTTACAAGAAGCTTTACGTTACAAAATAGCTCCGAGCTTACAGTCATCTAATAATTACGGTTTTGTAACGCGCTAGCAGCATTTTTTGGTGCTCGTGTGTTTATTATGAATGCCATTAATAAAATTTATAGAGTAGGTATCATAGCAACGCAGATGCCAACGGCTATTACTGAACGAGCAAATAACAATTATTCTAATATATATAATCTTTGTTGTGCAATTCTATTAATTTCGCAGACATAAGTGGAAAATATCTGTTTTGCGCATATTCCAAATTTGGAAATTGCGCAATAGAAAACGTCCCTGCGATTTTCCTTCGACGGACAATGAGTCTACATCCTGGTTGAGATTTTATTTTACAGATTCAAAATGTTATTGAAATACGAGATATGCTTACAAATTCTTAATAATTTAACGTAAACCAGTATTTTTTTTTTTTTTAAATGGTGTAGTACTTTTATCCACTAATTTCATTTCCTTTACTTTATTGAAAGGCCTAAAATGGTGGCATCGCAATGATTTTTAAATTCTACTAATCATAAGATGTTAAATTAGGCCAACAAATAAGATGTTTAGTATGTATTTATTATCATAAGTAGCATAAGATCTTTGCTAAGTTTATAGATGAATTGATCAAATTCAGGGCCGCGGAAAGCGAACCCGAGCCCTGGGAAAACAATGATTTCGGGCCTCATGACAAAAATGCCATTTTATATATTTTTTAACATTGTAGTATAATTTCTTAAATAAATAATAATAGGTACGAGTTAACCCTTTCTATGCTACAAATAAATATAAAAATGCACGAAGGTGTTTCTTTATATTTACAGTTTTATTTTTGCGGATTGTCCTAGGAATATTATTATACATATTCACATTTCCGTACAAAATTTCCCGAGCCATACTCTTTTTCTAATACACCCATACCTCGCTTTACGGCCTAGATACGTTCCACGAAACTTGGCCGCAAAGCGAAAAGCCGTATAACGAATCAATTATTCTAATACAAATTCAATGGGATCGGTTCCAAATTTGTTAAATATGTAACATGATTTATCATTTAAAATGCATTTTATCTTTTTATTTCATTTAAATCAAAAATACATACATAACAAGTACATATATTTGTACATAAAATAATATCCGATTCCAAAAACCAACAATAATCCATAAACAAAAATGAAACAACTTCATGTTACATAAAATATGTGTATGTATACATACATAATATTTTTTAAAATGGTTTTAATCTGAAAACGATGAAGAAATGGTAGCCTGCAGATCACTGTCGTCATCATTTTTCGCTGGTAAGAGTGGGCCTGGCTTAAAAAAATTGTCCAACGTTGTTTGTCTTGCCTTCTTGTCTATTTCGTTCTTCAGTGATTTATAACAGCTAATGGCTAAGTTAATTCCTCGAGAAACTTTAGCGCTACGTTCAACGTCAGGATCGTTTTCAAGGAAGATGTTTATTCCTTGTTCGAAATAGGAAAAAGCTTTTGACAATTTTTTGATGTTAGCTGTTTGAATACAACAGGCTCTGTCTCTTCATTAAATGCCGGTTTTACTTGCAACTGAATGAGTTCCTTATATAAAAGGGGTTCCCTATCAGCTTCAAGTAGATCAAGCACATCACGCTCGTTCAAACCTTCAAAGCCGAGATCATGTGCTAGATCCAAAATGTTTTGCCTAATTTCAGGAAGGCAATTAACTTCTGCATCAGTACTTTTTACACATTCTGGCCATATTTTTTTCCAAACATGGTTCATTGTTGTTAATTTTAATTCCTTCCATGATTCACTGATGCTGTCAACAGTATCCTTGATGTTATAGTTTTTCCAAAATGTTTTAATTGAAGATTTACCATCGGTCTCCCTTATAAGTTGTCGGAAAGTTCGGCGTATGTAATATGCCTTAAAAGTGGCTATTGCACCCTGATCCATTGGTTTGATCAGACCTGTTGTATTTTTCGGAAGGTACTCAATCATGACATCTTCAGATAGTTCGGATAAATTAGTAGGATGCCCTGGTGCATTATCCAAAATTAGCAGCCTTGTTGTAGTTATTGTCTCGCAAATATTTTTTCACTTCTGTGCAAAAGTGATTTTTGAACCAATCCTCTAAAGTAGCTTTAGTCATCCAAGCTTTCTTGTTGGATCTTCATATGACGGGTAATTGATTTTCGGACAAATATATTAAAAGTGGTTTTAGCTTAAAATCACCCGCGGCATTTGCACCAAGTAGCAAAGTTAATCGTTCTTTAGACACCTTATAACCAGGCGCAGATTTTTCGGTTTTTGAAATGTACGTGCAATCAAGCATTCGCTTCCAATAAAGCCCTGTTTCGTCTACGTTAAACACTTGTTCAGTTTTTTGACCACCTCTTTCAATAATTCCCTTTGAAATATTGGGATATTCCTTAGATGCGGTCTCATCGGCGCTAGCTGCTTCACCTTTCATTTTAAAATTATGCAAATTAAATCTATTTTTAAATTTTTTAAAAAATCGACATCGAAAAAAAGTTTTTTTGCCGTTATAGCGAAACATTTTAGGCCGTAAATCGAAAACGTGCCTTAATTGAAGAGGGCCGTTATAGCGAAAGGCCATATAAAGAGCGGCCGTATATCGAGGCATGGGTGTACCTATCTTTCAATTTTCTTTATTTCAAGTATTAAATCTATTTATATTCTACTAGATTTTTACACACAGAAAAGCTTACGATAATATTTGTTGTGCAAATGACTAGCAATTAAATTAAATTGCGTGTATATGTATGTGGTTAAATTTTATGTTTGTGGTTAAATTCTAATTAATATTTTTTTTATAAATGAGATTATTCATAATTAAAACCACCCTTTTAATTAAGAACATGACATTTTAACTTATTATTATTTCACCACTTTTGTTTTATTTAACTGCGGTATTTAAGGATGTCAAACATTGTTTATATTTTGTATTAACTCTCTTGCGAATTGAAGCTTCCTCTTCTGAGAGACAGATTTATGTTTGTAATTTGAAACTGTGATCGAAATTTTAGGTTTTCACCTGCGGATTTGATTTTCTCTTATCAAAGCGGACGGATGGCAAAGTTGTCCACAGGGGTTCATACAGCGCATAGCAGCACGAATGAAGGCTAGATTTGATAAATGACGAAAGGTAGCAACTAAACATAAAGTTGGAGATCTAGTCTTATGGCGCCAAGCTGCTACAGCTCCTGGCGAGAAAGGTTGCAAACCATACAACATTTTCAAGGAACCGGGTAATGATAGATATCAAATTATTTCACTTAAGGTTGTTAGGGTATATAAACGGTTTAAAGCGGCCGTGACGATTGATGCCTTACGATGTTATCAAAGCGGAGCCATTCATACGAGTGATTCGTCAGGTGAAGACTCGGATGACTCTGAAATCAACCGAGCCGGATGAAAAGATTAGATTGCTGAGGTAGAAAGATAAACAGATTTAGGATGTAACGAGTGTAGTACTATGTAATTTCACTGAGAAAGATGACGGCTTGGCCAATTCTATTATTAGGACATTAATTGTTTCAGGATGGCCGATTGTTAAATCCCGAATTGCCAATGCGGAGAGTAGCAACACCTGGCGGGCGTGCATTGCCATCGTGGGTTAGGAGATCCAACGGCGCCAGCCATTCCAGACAGACGTGTGACCTGAGCATTAGCACTAGCCAACCTGACCCACGGAAGCGGCAACGAAAATACGTGGTCTGAAAATTTGTAATAAATTTTGTGATGCTTTATTATCATTTGTAAAAGAGTGCCTCTAAAATTATGTTGTGCCGAGTGATGAAAAAGAGGATGAGAAATTGTGGTATTTTTGGTTTCTGATAAATGACGTTAAAACTTATTTATTAGAATTTGTTTTTAACTTCCATGACTTCGATATAGCAGGAGAATCAAGACAATATCATATTAGTACAGGTTAGCAAAGCCAATCGTTCCTTTGACTGAAGGCAAAAATAAAAAATATACAGTAAAAAAAGTAATATATTACGTTTCATATTTTTGAACGAAAAGTTAAGTTTTAGTGCAAAAAGTGAAAAGAAATTTCCAGTGCAAAAAGTGAGAAGAAATTTCCAGTTTTTTCAGTTAAATTTATGAACTCTATGAAACGTTCATTAACTTTGAATTCACTCGAATAATTGACTTCGTGATATATATATATATTTTTTTTTATTTGACTTCGTGATTCCGATTGTGTTAATTCTAAAGTGTTAAATCTCCTAAATAACTTAACAGTCAGCGACATACAAGCCATCAAAAACGATGCGGAGCTAGCCAGTATTATAGCTCAAATAAATTTAATCTCATATTTCGAAAATCATATTTTAGGACTTATGGTTCACACTTTACCGACCGGCAGTTACAAATTAATGCAATGTATTTTATTATTATATAGGAAATACTTTTTTCAACTTTTCGGATTCCGGGTTCAAAAGACCCAAAGATGCACAGAATATATATTAACCCTTTTTTACATTTTATTTATAATCTATTTTTTACATTTTAAACGTAAAAAATTTTATTGTACTTTTTTACTTGTATTTTTATCGACTTTCTTATATATTTATTGAATTTATAATTACTGCACTCTTTTTTAATTTATGCTTTCGTTGAATCGTTTTCAACATTGATAATGGGATATATGTTTGTGATTATAAGAAATTACAAATTGAGACAATTTTTTTTATATACGTAATATGAAAATCTTTAAGTGCTTTTTATCAATCGAAAAAAAGGGTATCTAAAATTAAGTTGCGCCTAGTGATATCATTAAGTTGATGTATATTAATGCGGTATTTATGGTTTCTGATAAGAGGGGCTAAAACTTATATATTAAATTTTTTTCCTTCTTTTTCATTAACTGCCATAACTTCGATACAGCAGGAGCTCAAAGGAGATCACACCAGTACAGGCTAGCAAACCCCAATTGTTTCTTTGACTATTAGCAAAAATAAAAAAATATCATACTGTAAATATAGTAATATATTATATTTCATATTTTTGAACCGAAAATTTCATTTTATGCACATTAAAATCCTTATTTATATTTATTGACTAGATTTTAGTGCCAATAACTTATATTTGCTATATGTTACAAATAAAACTTGTATATTTGTATGTATAATATTTAACTACAAAAGTAATACCTTGAAGCAATGAAAAGTGTATTTTTTTAATATAATTTATTACAATCGCCCTTACTTTTTATTTTGTCATGCAACTTTGTTGTTCTAGTTTTCTAGAAGGCTATTGTTGTTTGAATTCTCACGGTTTCATTGTTTTATGTATTTATTTTATTAGGACATTATTTTTTCCCCAGGATTTTTAGGATTTGACAAAGTTTACAACAGCGGAAAGTAAGCAAAATCAGAGTGAGTTGTTGAAGACAGAGTCGGTTCTCGTCAATAACCGCACCGAAGATATTAAGCTACCTTTCCATCGACCAGTTTCCAATTTGGGGAGGCCAAAAATCTTTCAATGGACAACGAGAGCGAACAGGATGAAGATACCATACTGTCCATTGATGAAGAGGAAGGGTAAATACATTATTTTTTAATGTACGCTACTGTCAGCGCATGTCTAAGCGCATGTATAAATGCGTTCGTCTAAACCCGTATTTTTTAATGAGATTTTCTAATATTATTTTTTTGTAGAATTTATTTTCAAATAACAAATGAGGTATAACAAATGAGGTATATATATATATATATATATATATATATACATTTAAATTAAATAAAATTTGCGGAACACTATAATACGTTTTTTGTTGACTGGTGGTGGACGTCGGGTAACGTATTTGTACGGGTTATTTTTACGACGGACTTCGCTGCTCTTCATTAGACCACAGTTCACACTACACAAGACACTTCTATATTTTTTTATATACGATTAATTGTAATAAAAATCAATATATTTTCAGTTATATATTTTTAGTCAAATAGTGAATTATTCCTTTATTTCACATAGTTAAAACCTTTATTTTCAATGGGCTGTTTTTGTGTTGCAACTTTGTTTAAACCTTTTTTATATCTGGATAGGGATTGTTCATTGACATGGGGTTGGCAGAAGGGATTTTTTTGTTTTACATGCCGCATTGTGGTAGTTTTATTTATTATATTATCAATGGTTCTTCAATAGACCTTTAGAGTTTGAAAACTTAGTATATGGTGAGTTTAGAATTACATTTTTTATTGAATTATATTAGATACTTTAGAAGTTATGACGATTTTTTTGCGGGCAAATAATTCTGCGCGAGACCTCGAGTTTCGCCCACGCCAGGCGAGATATGACATGGAATCATACCGGCAAACAATGTGTTGATTAATTAATTTTTAGATTTTATTTTAAATTTCTTTCAAAATCACACATCAGTTAACTAAAGTGATCTCATTAAGATAAAACGAAGAAAAATACGTTTCCAAAATTTTAGTTTAATATATCTTAGTGTAAGAATTAATTAAAATCCAAGGTAGAAAATTAACTTGAAAAATATTTTAATAAAATATAAATCACAATAACACAAGTAAGAAAAAAAATACATACATATATTATTAATACAAAAATTGCAGACAAAATAATCTATCTATCAGAGGAATCTTCTGAACCAGAGTCCGAATCATCTTTAACTCTAAATTTATATTATCCATATTATCATCTATGGCAACATCGTTGATTTCATATTTTTTTCATTTTTTATTACATTTTGGCAGACATTACTACATTCGTTGGCAGTCATGCTATTTATTTCTTTCTTAACTAGTTTTTCGACTGATTTTATTGTCATCTCGACGTTTCTAGAGCCCACATAGCCTTTAATAGAAGACCAAATTTTTTATATGCGGTTCAGATCGGGGTGATATGGTGGCAGCCTTAATACATCGTGGCCAAATTCGTGAAAAATGGCATCTATTGCAAATTTTTAAAATTTGCACTTATGAATAGTTACCAATTGACTCTCAACATATTTTGTGGAAGTGGAAAGGGCATATCTTTTCAGGAAAACCACTCCATCATTTCAGTATTTTTTGAGTTTGATATCGGAGATAGATTTATCTGCTTATTGTGATATGACGCAATATCAATTATCACCACCGATCTGGACTCTTGCACATTTTTGTGGAGCTGAAACTATTTATGTATAATGTCGCACATCTTTACACTGCTAATTCATTTAAAATTCGATTTAAATCAATAAAGTAATGAAAATTTATCATATTACTTAGATCATGGTTTCCCAAAGTATGTTCCGCGGAACACCAGTGTTCCGCGGATCCAAAATAGGTGTTCCGCGGACCCTAAATAGATATTTCACAAAAATGTGGAGTAAAATAAAAAAATTGTTAGTCTTGCTAATACATATAAATTGTTCATTAATCTGATAAAAAAGCTTGAAAATATTGTAATTTATTGTGTTAAAATAGGATTGGGTGTATAGTTTCGGAAATATAAATGATTTAAATAAAATTTGCATAAAAATGAATCGATTTTCTTGTACATTAATTTAGTTTGGTTGCTTACAATACAGATTTTTTTCCATTTTGACAAAAAAAAATTACAGAATTTACATATTATTCAAAAACTACCCATGGATCTTTGGTTGAAAACAGGAAATTTGACGAAAGAAAGGCCAAATACTTCTATTGATTCATCTATCATCGAAGAAGAAAATAATCTAAAAACTGAGAATACAACTGATCAATATTATGCCTGATATAAAAAAAATTGTAATTTAAGAACCCAAAATCATCAGTCATTAGGAGTTTTATTTATTTAAATTTATATGTTTATTAAGTAAATAATATTTCTTTTTTAACATTTTTTATTTTTATTTAAACTATTATGAATTACCCAACCTTAAAAATAAGCTAAGTGTTCCGCCAAAGTTTTCGGATTTTGCCAAGTGTTCCGTCGCTGAAAAAGTTTGGGAAACCCTGACTTAGATTATATTTATAGGAAGTAAAGTATAATGCGGTGCACAATTTTTAATAGTTTATGCTGTAGTTATTTTATTTACTTTTAATCACTTTCTAGTGATGTGAATTGTCTTCGGTGTTGCTATAATTTACGTGACTTTATTGCTGCATAAAATAAAATATATATACAATTAATTAGCATTTTTTAATTTTTTTTACAGATTGAAAACAACACTAAAGATAACAACAAATCAGAAAAAACTCAAAGATGCCTTAAATAGTAAAAAAATCACAGAGTTTACAGAACTGTTAACATCTTCTGAAGTTAATTTAAACTATGACTACATTGGTTCGGGTAACAAAACATGTCTCGACATTGCCTGCTCTATGTCCGGAATGTCTGAATATGTTAAGCTATTATTGGATAAAGGAGCTGATATCAACAAGTTCAACTCAAAGCATTTCAAAGCCCCGATACACTTTGCCGCCGAGACTGGTGATGTAGAAACAGTCAAAGTGTTGGTTAGCGAAGAAAATTTAGAAATAAACGTTTTAAGCGAAGACAATACCGCTTTACTTCTAGCGATCAAAAAAATAAAACAAAATAATACAAATAAAAATGACGAAGATGTTGTTGAAATCTCAGAAGAGGCTGGAACGAACAGCAATTATAGCAATTACGAAAATATTGTTGAACATTTAGTCACGGCTGGAACGAACGTAAACTTACCTGATAATTCAGGTATGACGCCCATACTTATAGCAGCTGAGCGTGGCTTAGAAAATGTCATAAAATCTATACTCAAACTATCGAAGTCAAAGGTAGACTTAGACTCCTACAAATATTATAATGGCAAAACGGCCAGAGAGATACTTGAAGAAAAGTTACCTGTCTACATTAAGGAAGATTGGTTGAAAAATGTTGCTCTTAATCCTAAAGTAGATCTATACACTAAGATACGATTGCATATATCAGCTGGTAGAGAAGATGATATTGTTAGCGATTTGGAAAATATAGAAAATGATGAATTAAATAAAGCAATGGCCGAAAATAATACTTCGATAACGCTTATTCAGCGGGCTTGCAAGGCTGGTTTCGATAAAGCTGTTGATGCGTTTTTAGAAAAAGGCGTACTACCAAATATAACATCTTCTGTTGACAAAATGAAGCCTGTTGACTACGCGTGTCGCGGGGGATATCACAAGATATTAAATAGTCTCAAAGATAAAGGTGTACTCGATAAGGATCCAGACAGTGGCATGTCACCATTGCAGTTCGCGATCATTGGTGAAAAGAAAGCCGGAGACAACTCAAACGTCGACTATAAAGAGTGCATTAAGACTATCTTAGAATATTGTAAATCTAATATAAATTACCGAGATGTTAGAGGCAATACAGCTATATATTATGCAATTAAAAAAAGCGATCAAGACGTTGTAAAGAATTTGCTGGAGAAAGGAGCTTATCTTGGAGTAAAAAATAAGAACGGAATGCTCCCTCTAGAGGACATATCATCTAAAACGCTTAATTCGTATCTGAATTCGTGTGTTAATACTAATGGTGCCAGTCCAAACAGTAACGACTACAAAATACATTTGGACTACAGTTTTTTCAAACTGCCTACTAAAGATGTCAATAAAAAAACAGATATGGCGTCAGATACTAAAGCTCTCTTAAACGTGTCGAAGCCTACCAATGAAATCGACGAAAAGTCCGTTGACTTTTCGTCGATCAAAGCAGACGACCAAGATTCAACGATGTCAGAAATTCAAGTTCTTTTATACATGTCGGAGCACCCTGAATTAAAAGGTTTATTAAAACATCCAATCATAACCAGCTTTCTTTACATCAAATGGGCAAAAATCAGTTGGTTATTTTTTAGCAATCTTCTATTCTACGTTGTGTTTTGTATATCCTTAATTTTTTTCATATTATTTTACCCGGAGAAAAATATTTTAGCTCTAGTTTTAACGGTAATTGGGGTAGTATTCTTGATCATAAGAGAAATTATTCAGATTATAATAATGGGAAAAAAATACTGGGTAAGCGTAGAGAATTGGTTAGAATTGATATTGATATTCACTTGTTGCATTTTATTATTAACCAATTACTGCTTTAAGCAATTTTCCGCAATAGCAATATTGCTATCTTTGACAGAATTGCTTTTACTCATCGGTAAACATCCATCAGTTTCTACAAATATAATCATGCTAAAAACAGTATCGTGGACCTTTTTCAAATTCTTAATATGGTATTGCATTTTAATAATTGCTTTCGCACTGAGTTTCCACACATTGTTTAAAACATATGAATTAGACCCCATGAATACGTCTGATACGAAAGATGAAAAAAACTTATTTTTAAATCCAGGAATGTCGTTATTCAAAACAATAATAATGACGACTGGCGAATTAGAAGCTTCGGAAATTGATTTCAACCAGTCGACATTAAGCTATTTAATATTTATAATATTTATCTTCATGATTCCGATTGTGTTAATTAATCTGCTGAATGACTTAGCAGTCAGCGACACGCAAACCATCAGAAACAATGCAGAATTACACTACATTATATCTCAGATACATTTAATATCCAACATCAAAAAAGTTTCGTCAGCTCTGTGTAAGCATTCACGATTAAAACGGTTAATCGATAAGATTCCCTCTTCCCCGAAGCTTCAACCGAATTTTAAATTGAGCTTTGAAGTTAATCAACAGTCGAAAGTCGAAAATCGCTCGTTATCGCTCGTCATTATCGGACGTCTACTTACATTAGCTCCAGTAATGGACATAATTAATATTATTGTTGAAAAAATGGACGCAAAATTCGCTGCACAAGCGAAGTTGATTGCGGAACAGCAATCTCTAATTGCGCAACTAAAAAGTCTGCTAAAAATTCAAGCTGCGACCCAGCAGCAACAGCTCACAAAGAGAAGAAAAAATAAAAAAATAATCGCAAAATCCATGGACTCTAGGCCAAGCAATGAGATGGTGATAGGCTCAATTTCGTCGTCACCAATTCAACCCGCAGTCTCACCGACTCGTCGACGACACGCGTCAGCTCCTTCGGTTGCAGAGAAAACCCCAACGCCTGTGCCCGATGTCTCGCCATTTGCCTGGACCGAAGTCAGGAAGAAGAATAAACAAGCGCGCAATCAGCTTCTTCGCGGGTCTGGACAGCAGGATGGGTTAATAAAAGCAGCTTTAAAAATGAGACATCTACACGTGCTCTACTTGCACCGGGATACAACCGCGGATGCAATTATGGTATATCTAAAAGAAAAACTAAAATCATGTGATGTGTCGGTCTCGAAAATCATTACAAAGGGCACAAGTTATGCATCATTCAAAATTGCAGTTCCTGATGCCAAACTAAATGAGGTTATGTGTCCAGAGTTATGGCCATCTGGATGCTCATTTAAAGAATGGAGATTTCGGAAAGGCGTTAAACCTTCCTAGGAAGAGTTCGATGGATCCCCTTTCGATTTTTTATCAAAACGTAAGGGGATTAAATTCCAAGACCGTCGACTTTCTTTCCGCTATTTACGCACAGGAGCATGACATCATCGCTATAACGGAAACGTGGCTGACTGATTCCGTGCTGAACGCTGAGCTCTTCGACGATCGTTACACCGTGTTTAGAAGAGATCGATGCAGCAGAGGCGGAGGTGTGCTCTTAGCTGTCCGCAGAGATTCAATTCATGCGCGAAGGCTTGCGCATCTCGAAGCTGACGGAGAACATCTCTGGATCCTCGTCG